>NW_026777941.1:0-67746 GCF_028023285.1 Balaenoptera ricei
AAGAGGATTTGAAATCAAGGCAGAATTGCAGGAAACAGATTTCAGGAGGTAGATTCGAATCGCCTTTAAAGCACATGAAAAGCAGCAAAACGTTGACAATGATGCCATTGGCCAAAAAGGGCGTATGCGTTTTTTCCTGAATATATTCAGGAAAAAACGCATACGCCCTTTTTGGCCAACCAAGCAACCTAGAAAGGCAAATCACCACTAAAAAAAGTCTCGCTACCCATTGGTCAAAATGGCCATGCTGAAAAAAGTCTCAAAACCAGAAATGCAGGAAACGCCATGCAGAAATGGGAGCCTTGCTACACTGATGGGCGGGATGTAAATTGCCAACAGCCACTCTGGAGAAGTGTACGGAGAGTCCTGAAACGTCTAAAAAGCAAAGCTTAGAGAGCATAGGGCACTTCCACTCATGGGGGTATACATTGGGAAAATTAAAAATCAGCAAGACACAAGCACCGCAAAGTTTAGGGCTGCTCTCTTGACAAGGACCTCGACTTCATTCCACCTTCAATATCCCAGGAAAGAGAAAAATGGATAAAGAAGTTGTGGTCCTTATATACAATGGAATATCACTCAGCCATGAAATCAATGTCATAAGGCTAGTAGCAGCATGATGAGTGGATTTAGGTACGACGATTCTAAGTGAAATAAGTCACACAGAAAAGGACACTTCTCATAATGTATCACTTATAGAGGGAATGTAAAAACCGTTACACTTGAACTGAATTACAAAACAGAACAGAGTCACACATGCAGAAAACACACTATGGCTGCTTAACGGGAAAGGTGAGGTGGGGTGATACATAAAACAAGGGTTTTAAATTAGCACAGATAGCGTTCCATAAACCCAATATGTAATAGACAAGACCTACTCCTTGCTCAGAGAACTGGACTCAACACGCCCTATTCACCGCACAAGAATATATCTGACTAGTAATAATCTTAAAACCTATGTATTGATATCTCTCTGTTAGTGTGTCAAGTGGGTGTAAAGCGGCATAAACACAGCAGTGAAAAGCAGCTAAACCCCATTATAAACATAAATTATTTTGAAAAACCCATGAAACAAAGACAGTGAAAGAGAGCGAAATTCTTACACAATGCGTTCAGGGGCTGTGATGCAACCTGGATTGACCATATCTAGACCCACAGCTGGATGAGACATAAAGGTGGACACTCTTGGGGCTGAGAGGTTTGGTGAGGTTGGGTGAGCAAACTCAGACCCTTTAAAATAATAGTGAGTGGTGGCCATCCAATGGGCCCCAAATCTCCAGGTTCAAGGGCATCTTCCTACATCGAAAACATGCATGAGAAACCCAGAAGATGGTACACCGTGTGATGGGGAAAGGTTTCTAAAACGCACCTCATTTCTCATCTCCTTGTGCCCGGGTTCGCTATTCCAGCCGCTTTACTAGCAATCTCCCTACTTGGAGCATCAGCACCTTTAACCTCCTGTTCTGTACAGGTTGCAATTTGTCCTGAGGGTGAACGGGAAGACGTGGAACCAATGAGAGACTAGATCTTGGTGTAGGGACAGGCACAGGTCACTCTATTTTCCCATCAGGAAGAAGAATTAACCACAGGCTCAGCCTGCCCCCCGGAACCAGAACAGGGCCTGAAGCCATCCTGCGCTTTGGCGGCCAGCTCCCTAAAAAGCGAGTTGTAAAATGGAGCTTCAGGGCACTGCAATTCACAAACCTGCAGAGTTATAAATGATAACTCTCGTCCACAAATATATTGAGGGAAGGCAAAGAAGAGGATTTGAAATCAAGGCAGAATTGCAGGAAACAGATTTCAGGAGGTAGATTCGAATCGCCTTTAAAGCACATGAAAAGCGGCAAAACGTTGACAATGATGCCCTTGGCCAAAAAGGGCGTATGCGTTTTTTCCTGAATATATTCAGGAAAAAACGCATACGCCCTTTTTGGCCAACCAAGCAACCTGGAAAGGCAAATCAGTGCTACAAAGAAGACTCGCTTCCCATCGGTCAAAAGGGCCATGCTGAAAAAAGTGTCAAAACCAGAAATGCAGGACAGGCCATGGAGAAATGGGAGCCTTGCTACACTGATGGGCGGGATGTAAATTGCCAACAGCCACTCTGGAGAAGTGTACGGTGTGTCCTTAAACATCTAAACAACACAGCTTAGTGAGCATAGGGCACTTCCACTCATGGGGGTATAAATTGGGAAAATGAAAAATCAGCAAGACACAAGCACCCCAAAGTTTAGGGCTGCCCTGTTGACAAGGACCTCCACTTCATTCCACCTTCAATATCCCAGGAAAGAGAAAAATGGATAAAGGAGTTGTGGTCCTTATGTACAATGGAATATCACTCAGCCATGAAATCAATGTCATAAGGCTAGTAGCAGCATGATGAGTGGATTTAGGTACGACGATTCTAAGTGAAATAAGTCACACAGAAAAGGACACTTCTCATAAGGTATCAGTGATAGAGGGAATGTAAAAACCGTTACACTTGAACTGAATTACAAAACAGAACGGAGTCACACATGCAGAAAACACACTATGGCTGCTTAACGGGAAAGGTGAGGTGGGGTGATACATAAAACAAGGGTTTCAAATTAGCTCAGATACCGTTCCATAAACCCAATATGTAATAGACAAGACCTACTCCTTGCTCAGAGAACTGGACTCAACACGCCCTATTCACCGCACAAGAATATATCTGACTAGTAATAATCTTAAAACCTATGTATTGATATCTCTCTGTTAGTGTGTCAAGTGGGTGTAAAGCGGCATAAACACAGCAGTGAAAAGCAGCTAAACCCCATTATAAAAATAAATTACTTTTACAAACCCATGAAACAAAGACAGTGAAAGAGAGCGAAATTCTTACACAATGCGTTCAGGGGCTGTGATGCAACCTGGATTGACCATATCTAGACCCACAGCTGGATGAGACATAAGGGTGGACACTCTTGGGGCTGAGAGGTTTGGTGAGGTTGGGTGAGCAAACGCAGACCCTTTAAAGTAATACTGCGTGGTACCCATCGCATGGGTCCCAAATCTCCAGGTTCAAGGGCATCTTGCTACATCGAAAACATGCATGAGAAACCCAGAAGATGGTACACCGTGTGATGGGGAAAGGTTTCTAAAACGCACCTCATTTCTCATCTCCTTGTCCTCGGGTTCGCCATTCCAGCCACTTTACTAGCAATCTCCCTACTTGGAGCATCAGCACCTTTAACCTCCTGTTCCGTACAGGTTGCAATTTGTCCTGAGGATGAACGGGAAGACATGGAACCAATGAGAGACTAGCTCTTGGTGTTGGGACATGCAGAGGTCACTCTATTTTCCCATCAGGAAGAAGAATTAACCACAGGCTCATCCTGCCCCCCGGAACCAGAACAGGGCCTGAAGCCACCCTGCGCTTTTGCGGCCATCTCCCAAAAAGACGAGTTGTAAAATGGAGGTTCAGGGCACTGCAATTCACAAACCTGCAGAGTTATAAATGATAACTCTCGTCCACAAATATATTGAGGGAAGGCAAAGAAGAGGATTTGAAATCAAGGCAGAATTGCAGGAAACAGATTTCAGGAGGTAGATTCGAATCGCCTTTAAAGCACATGAAAAGCGGCAAAACGTTGACAATGATGCCCTTGGCCAAAAAGGGCGTATGCGTTTTTTCCTGAATATATGCAGGAAAAACGCATACGCCCTTTTTGGCCAACCAAGCAACCTGGAAAGGCAAATCAGTGCTACAAAGAAGTCTCGCTTCCCATCGGTCAAAAGGACCATGCTGAAAAAAGTGTCAAAACCAGAAATGCAGGACAGGCCATGGAGAAATGGGAGCCTTGCTACACTGATGGGCGGGATGTAAATTGCCAACAGCCACTCTGGAGAAGTGTACGGAGAGTCCTGAAACGTCTAAAAAGCAAAGCTTAGAGAGCATAAGGCACTTCCACTCATGGGGGTATACATTGGGAAAATTAAAAATCAGCAAGACACAAGCACCGCAAAGTTTAGGGGTGCTCTCTTGACAAGGACCTCCACTTCATTCCACCTTCAATATCCCAGGAAAGAGAAAAATGGATAAAGAAGTTGTGGTCCTTATATACAATGGAATATCACTCAGCCATGAAATCAATGTCATAAGGCTAGTAGCAGCATGATGAGTGGATTTAGGTACGACGATTCTAAGTGAAATAAGTCACACAGAAAAGGAAACTTCTCATAAGGTATCACTTATAGAGGGAATGTCAAAACCGTTACACTTGAACTGAATTACAAAACAGAACAGAGTCACACATGCAGAAAACACACTATGGCTGCTTAACGGGAAAGGTGAGGTAGGGTGATACATAAAACAAGGGTTTCAAATTAGCTCAGATAGCGTTCCATAAACCCAATATGTAAAAGACAAGACCTACTCCTTGCTCAGAGAACTGGACTCAACACGCCCTATTCACCGCACAAGAATATATCTGACTAGTAATAATCTTAAAACCTATGTATTGATATCTCTCTGTTAGTGTGTCAAGTGGGTGTAAAGCGGCATAAACACAGCAGTGAAAAGCAGCTAAACCCCATTATAAACATAAATTACTTTGAAAAACCCATGAAACAAAGACAGTGAAAGAGAGAGAAATTCTTACACAATGCGTTCAGGGGCTGTGATGCAACCTGGATTGACCATATCTAGACCCACAGCTGGATGAGACATAAGGGTGGACACTCTTGGGGCTGAGAGGTTTGGTGAGGTTGGGTGAGCAAACGCAGACCCTTTAAAGTAATACTGCGTGTTACCCATCGCATGGGTCGCAAATCTCCAGGTTCAAGGGCATCTTCCTACATCGAAAACATGCATGAGAAAACAAAAAGATGGTACACCATGTGATGGGGAAAGGTTTCTAAAACGCACCTCATTTCTCTTCTCCTTGTGCCCGGGTTCGCCATTCCAGCCGCTTTACTAACAATCTCCCTACTTGGAGCATCAGCACCTTTAACCTCCTGTTCCGTACAGGTTGCAATTTGTCCTGAGGATGAACGGGTAGACCGGGAACCAGTGAGAGACTAGCTCTTGGTGTTGGGACAGGCACAGGTCACTCTATTTTCCCATCAGGAAGAAGAATTAACCACAGGCTCATCCTCCCCCCCGGAACCAGAACAGGGCCTGAAGCCATCCTGCGCTTTTGCGGCCAGCTCCCAAAAAAGCGAGTTGTAAAATGGAGCTTCAGGGCACTGCAATTCACAAACCTGCAGAGTTATAAATGATAACTCTCGTCCACAAATATATTGAGGGAAGGCAAAGAAGAGGATTTGAAATCAAGGCAGAATTGCAGGAAACAGATTTCAGGAGGTAGATTCGAATCGCCTTTAAAGCACATGAAAAGCGGCAAAACGTTGACAATGATGCCCTTGGCCAAAAAGGGCGTATGCGTTTTTTCCTGAATATATTCAGGAAAAAACGCATACGCCCTTTTTGGCCAACCAAGCAACCTGGAAAGGCAAATCAGCGCTACAAAGAAGACTCGCTTCCCATCGGTCAAAAGGGCCATGCTGAAAAAAGTCTCAAAACCAGAAATGCAGGACAGGCCATGGAGAAATGGGAGCCTTGCTACACTGATGGGCGGGATGTAAATTGCCAACAGCCACTCTGGAGAAGTGTACGGTGTGTCCTTAAACATCTAAACAACACAGCTTAGTGAGCATAGGGCACTTCCACTCATGGGGGTATAAATTGGGAAAATTAAAAATCAGCAAGACACAAGCACCCCAAAGTTTAGGGCTGCCCTGTTGACAAGGACCTCCACTTCATTCCACCTTCAATATCCCAGGAAAGAGAAAAATGGATAAAGAAGTTGTGGTCCTTATGTACAATGGAATATCACTCAGCCATGAAATCAATGTCATAAGGCTAGTAGCAGCATGATGAGTGGATTTAGGTACGACGATTCTAAGTGAAATAAGTCACACAGAAAAGGACACTTCTCATAAGGTATCACTGATAGAGGGAATGTAAAAACCGTTACACTTGAACTGAATTACAAAACAGAACGGAGTCACACATGCAGAAAACACACTATGGCTGCTTAACGGGAAAGGTGAGGTGGGGTGATACATAAAACAAGGGTTTCAAATTAGCTCAGATACCGTTCCATAAACCCAATATGTAATAGACAAGACCTACTCCTTGCT
Source organism: Balaenoptera ricei (assembly GCF_028023285.1). NCBI lineage: Eukaryota > Metazoa > Chordata > Mammalia > Artiodactyla > Balaenopteridae > Balaenoptera > Balaenoptera ricei. Next base: position 6,166 of record NW_026777941.1, read on the forward strand.
CAGAGAACTGGACTCAACACGCCCTATTCACCGCACAAGAATATATCTGACTAGTAATAATCTTAAAACCTATGTATTGATATCTCTCTGTTAGTGTGTCAAGTGGGTGTAAAGCGGCATAAACACAGCAATGAAAAGCAGCTAAACCCCATTATAAAAATAAATTACTTTGAAAAACCCATGAAACAAAGACAGTGAAAGAGAGCGAAATTCTTACACAATGCGTTCAGGGGCTGTGATGCAACCTGGATTGACCATATCTAGACCCACAGCTGGATGAGACATAAGGGTGGACACTCTTGAGGCTGAGAGGTTTGGTGAGGTTGGGTGAGCAAACGCATACCCTTTAAAATAATACTGCGTGGTACCCATCGCATGGGTCCCAAATCTCCAGGTTCAAGGGCATCTTGCTACATCGAAAACATGCATGAGAAACCCAGAAGATGGTACACCGTGTGATGGGGAAAGGTTTCTAAAACGCACCTCATTTCTCATCTCCTTGTGCCCGGGTTCGCTATTCCAGCCGCTTTACTAGCAATCTCCCTACTTGGAGCATCAGCACCTTTAACCTCCTGTTCCGTACAGGTTGCAATTTGTCCTGAGGGTGAACGGGAAGACGTGGAACCAATGAGAGACTAGATCTTGGTGTAGGGACAGGCACAGGTAACTCTATTTTCCCATCAGGAAGAAGAATTAACCACAGGCTCAGCCTGCCCCCCGGAACCAGAACAGGGCCTGAAGCCATCCTGCGCTTTGGCGGCCAGCTCCCTAAAAAGCGAGTTGTAAAATGGAGCTTCAGGGCACTGCAATTCACAAACCTGCAGAGTTATAAATGATAACTCTCGTCCACAAATATATTGAGGGAAGGCAAAGAAGAGGATTTGAAATCAAGGCAGAATTGCAGGAAACAGATTTCAGGAGGTAGATTCGAATCGCCTTTAAAGCACATGAAAAGCGGCAAAACGTTGACAATGATGCCCTTGGCCAAAAAGGGCGTATGCGTTTTTTCCGGAATATATTCAGGAAAAAACGCATACGCCCTTTTTGGCCATCCAAGCAACCTGGAAAGGCAAATCAGCGCTACAAAGAAGACTCACTTCCCATCGGTCAAAAGGGCCATGCTGAAAAAGTGTCAAAACCAGAAATGCAGGACAGGCCATGGAGAAATGGGAGCCTTGCTACACTGATGGGCGGGATGTAAATTGCCAACAGCCACTCTGGAGAAGTGTACGGTGTGTCCTTAAACATCTAAACAACACAGCTTAGTGAGCATAGGGCACTTCCACTCATGGGGGTATAAATTGGGAAAATTAAAAATCAGCAAGACACAAGCACCCCAAAGTTTAGGGCTGCCCTGTTGACAAGGACCTCCACTTCATTCCACCTTCAATATCCCAGGAAAGAGAAAAATGGATAAAGGAGTTGTGGTCCTTATGTACAATGGAATATCACTCAGCCATGAAATCAATGTCATAAGGCTAGTAGCAGCATGATGAGTGGATTTAGGTACGACGATTCTAAGTGAAATAAGTCACACAGAAAAGGACACTTCTCATAAGGTATCAGTGATAGAGGGAATGTAAAAACCGTTACACTTGAACTGAATTACAAAACAGAACGGAGTCACACATGCAGAAAACACACTATGGCTGCTTAACGGGAAAGGTGAGGTGGGGTGATACATAAAACAAGGGTTTCAAATTAGCTCAGATACCGTTCCATAAACCCAATATGTAATAGACAAGACCTACTCCTTGCTCAGAGAACTGGACTCAACACGCCCTATTCACCGCACAAGAATATATCTGACTAGTAATAATCTTAAAACCTATGTATTGATATCTCTCTGTTAGTGTGTCAAGTGGGTGTAAAGCGGCATAAACACAGCAATGAAAAGCAGCTAAACCCCATTATAAAAATAAATTACTTTGAAAAACCCATGAAACAAAGACAGTGAAAGAGAGCGAAATTCTTACACAATGCGTTCAGGGGCTGTGATGCAACCTGGATTGACCATATCTAGACCCACAGCTGGATGAGACATAAGGGTGGACACTCTTGGGGCTGAGAGGTTTGGTGAGGTTGGGTGAGCAAACGCAGACCCTTTAAAGTAATACTGCGTGGTACCCATCGCATGGGTCGCAAATCTCCAGGTTCAAGGGCATCTTCCTACATCGAAAACATGCATGAGAAACCCAGAAGATGGTACACCGTGTGATGGGGAAAGGTTTCTAAAACGCACCTCATTTCTCATCTCCTTGTGCTCGGGTTCGCCATTCCAGCCACTTTACTAGCAATCTCCCTACTTGGAGCATCAGCACCTTTAACCTCCTGTTCCGTACAGGTTGCAATTTGTCCTGAGGATGAACGGGAAGACATGGAACCAATGAGAGACTAGCTCTTGGTGTTGGGACATGCAGAGGTCACTCTATTTTCACATCAGGAAGAAGAATTAACCACAGGCTCATCCTGCCCCCCGGAACCAGAACAGGGCCTGAAGCCACCCTGCGCTTTTGCGGCCATCTCCCAAAAAGACGAGTTGTAAAATGGAGGTTCAGGGCACTGCAATTCACAAACCTGCAGAGTTATAAATGATAACTCTCGTCCACAAATATATTGAGGGAAGGCAAAGAAGAGGATTTGAAATCAAGGCAGAATTGCAGGAAACAGATTTCAGGAGGTAGATTCGAATCGCCTTTAAAGCACATGAAAAGCGGCAAAACGTTGACAATGATGCCCTTGGCCAAAAAGGGCGTATGCGTTTTTTCCTGAATATATGCAGGAAAAACGCATACGCCCTTTTTGGCCAACCAAGCAACCTGGAAAGGCAAATCAGTGCTACAAAGAAGTCTCGCTTCCCATCGGTCAAAAGGACCATGCTGAAAAAAGTGTCAAAACCAGAAATGCAGGACAGGCCATGGAGAAATGGGAGCCTTGCTACACTGATGGGCGGGATGTAAATTGCCAACAGCCACTCTGGAGAAGTGTACGGAGAGTCCTGAAACGTCTAAAAAGCAAAGCTTAGAGAGCATAAGGCACTTCCACTCATGGGGGTATACATTGGGAAAATTAAAAATCAGCAAGACACAAGCACCGCAAAGTTTAGGGGTGCTCTCTTGACAAGGACCTCCACTTCATTCCACCTTCAATATCCCAGGAAAGAGAAAAATGGATAAAGAAGTTGTGGTCCTTATATACAATGGAATATCACTCAGCCATGAAATCAATGTCATAAGGCTAGTAGCAGCATGATGAGTGGATTTAGGTACGACGATTCTAAGTGAAATAAGTCACACAGAAAAGGAAACTTCTCATAAGGTATCACTTATAGAGGGAATGTCAAAACCGTTACACTTGAACTGAATTACAAAACAGAACAGAGTCACACATGCAGAAAACACACTATGGCTGCTTAACGGGAAAGGTGAGGTAGGGTGATACATAAAACAAGGGTTTCAAATTAGCTCAGATAGCGTTCCATAAACCCAATATGTAAAAGACAAGACCTACTCCTTGCTCAGAGAACTGGACTCAACACGCCCTATTCACCGCACAAGAATATATCTGACTAGTAATAATCTTAAAACCTATGTATTGATATCTCTCTGTTAGTGTGTCAAGTGGGTGTAAAGCGGCATAAACACAGCAGTGAAAAGCAGCTAAACCCCATTATAAACATAAATTACTTTGAAAAACCCATGAAACAAAGACAGTGAAAGAGAGAGAAATTCTTACACAATGCGTTCAGGGGCTGTGATGCAACCTGGATTGACCATATCTAGACCCACAGCTGGATGAGACATAAGGGTGGACACTCTTGGGGCTGAGAGGTTTGGTGAGGTTGGGTGAGCAAACTCAGACCCTTTAAAATAATAGTGAGTGGTGGCCATCCAATGGGCCCCAAATCTCCAGGTTCAAGGGCATCTTCCTACATCGAAAACATGCATGAGAAACCCAGAAGATGGTACACCGTGTGATGGGGAAAGGTTTCTAAAACGCACCTCATTTCTCATCTCCTTGTGCCCGGGTTCGCTATTCCAGCCACTTTACTAGCAATCTCCCTACTTGGAGCATCAGCACCTTTAACCTCCTGTTCTGTACAGGTTGCAATTTGTCCTGAGGGTGAAAGGGAAGACGTGGAACCAATGAGAGACTAGATCTTGGTGTAGGAACAGGCACAGGTCACTCTATTTTCCCATCAGGAAGAAGAATTAACCACAGGCTCAGCCTGCCCCCCGGAACCAGAACAGGGCCTGAAGCCATCCTGCGCTTTGGCGGCCAGCTCCCTAAAAAGCGAGTTGTAAAATGGAGCTTCAGGGCACTGCAATTCACAAACCTGCAGAGTTATAAATGATAACTCTCGTCCACAAATATATTGAGGGAAGGCAAAGAAGAGGATTTGAAATCAAGGCAGAATTGCAGGAAACAGATTTCAGGAGGTAGATTCGAATCGCCTTTAAAGCACATGAAAAGCGGCAAAACGTTGACAATGATGCCCTTGGCCAAAAAGGGCGTATGCGTTTTTTCCTGAATATATTCAGGAAAAAACGCATACGCCCTTTTTGGCCAACCAAGCAACCTGGAAAGGCAAATCAGCGCTACAAAGAAGACTCGCTTCCCATCGGTCAAAAGGGCCATGCTGAAAAAAGTCTCAAAACCAGAAATGCAGGACAGGCCATGGAGAAATGGGAGCCTTGCTACACTGATGGGCGGGATGTAAATTGCCAACAGCCACTCTGGAGAAGTGTACGGTGTGTCCTTAAACATCTAAACAACACAGCTTAGTGAGCATAGGGCACTTCCACTCATGGGGGTATAAATTGGGAAAATTAAAAATCAGCAAGACACAAGCACCCCAAAGTTTAGGGCTGCCCTGTTGACAAGGACCTCCACTTCATTCCACCTTCAATATCCCAGGAAAGAGAAAAATGGATAAAGAAGTTGTGGTCCTTATGTACAATGGAATATCACTCAGCCATGAAATCAATGTCATAAGGCTAGTAGCAGCATGATGAGTGGATTTAGGTACGACGATTCTAAGTGAAATAAGTCACACAGAAAAGGACACTTCTCATAAGGTATCACTGATAGAGGGAATGTAAAAACCGTTACACTTGAACTGAATTACAAAACAGAACGGAGTCACACATGCAGAAAACACACTATGGCTGCTTAACGGGAAAGGTGAGGTGGGGTGATACATAAAACAAGGGTTTCAAATTAGCTCAGATACCGTTCCATAAACCCAATATGTAATAGACAAGACCTACTCCTTGCTCAGAGAACTGGACTCAACACGCCCTATTCACCGCACAAGAATATATCTGACTAGTAATAATCTTAAAACCTATGTATTGATATCTCTCTGTTAGTGTGTCAAGTGGGTGTAAAGCGGCATAAACACAGCAATGAAAAGCAGCTAAACCCCATTATAAAAATAAATTACTTTGAAAAACCCATGAAACAAAGACAGTGAAAGAGAGCGAAATTCTTACACAATGCGTTCAGGGGCTGTGATGCAACCTGGATTGACCATATCTAGACCCACAGCTGGATGAGACATAAGGGTGGACACTCTTGAGGCTGAGAGGTTTGGTGAGGTTGGGTGAGCAAACGCATACCCTTTAAAATAATACTGCGTGGTACCCATCGCATGGGTCCCAAATCTCCAGGTTCAAGGGCATCTTGCTACATCGAAAACATGCATGAGAAACCCAGAAGATGGTACACCGTGTGATGGGGAAAGGTTTCTAAAACGCACCTCATTTCTCATCTCCTTGTGCCCGGGTTCGCTATTCCAGCCGCTTTACTAGCAATCTCCCTACTTGGAGCATCAGCACCTTTAACCTCCTGTTCCGTACAGGTTGCAATTTGTCCTGAGGGTGAACGGGAAGACGTGGAACCAATGAGAGACTAGATCTTGGTGTAGGGACAGGCACAGGTAACTCTATTTTCCCATCAGGAAGAAGAATTAACCACAGGCTCAGCCTGCCCCCCGGAACCAGAACAGGGCCTGAAGCCATCCTGCGCTTTGGCGGCCAGCTCCCTAAAAAGCGAGTTGTAAAATGGAGCTTCAGGGCACTGCAATTCACAAACCTGCAGAGTTATAAATGATAACTCTCGTCCACAAATATATTGAGGGAAGGCAAAGAAGAGGATTTGAAATCAAGGCAGAATTGCAGGAAACAGATTTCAGGAGGTAGATTCGAATCGCCTTTAAAGCACATGAAAAGCGGCAAAACGTTGACAATGATGCCCTTGGCCAAAAAGGGCGTATGCGTTTTTTCCTGAATATATTCAGGAAAAAACGCATACGCCCTTTTTGGCCATCCAAGCAACCTGGAAAGGCAAATCAGCGCTACAAAGAAGACTCACTTCCCATCGGTCAAAAGGGCCATGCTGAAAAAGTGTCAAAACCAGAAATGCAGGACAGGCCATGGAGAAATGGGAGCCTTGCTACACTGATGGGCGGGATGTAAATTGCCAACAGCCACTCTGGAGAAGTGTACGGTGTGTCCTTAAACATCTAAACAACACAGCTTAGTGAGCATAGGGCACTTCCACTCATGGGGGTATAAATTGGGAAAATTAAAAATCAGCAAGACACAAGCACCCCAAAGTTTAGGGCTGCCCTGTTGACAAGGACCTCCACTTCATTCCACCTTCAATATCCCAGGAAAGAGAAAAATGGATAAAGGAGTTGTGGTCCTTATGTACAATGGAATATCACTCAGCCATGAAATCAATGTCATAAGGCTAGTAGCAGCATGATGAGTGGATTTAGGTACGACGATTCTAAGTGAAATAAGTCACACAGAAAAGGACACTTCTCATAAGGTATCACTGATAGAGGGAATGTAAAAACCGTTACACTTGAACTGAATTACAAAACAGAACGGAGTCACACATGCAGAAAACACACTATGGCTGCTTAACGGGAAAGGTGAGGTGGGGTGATACATAAAACAAGGGTTTCAAATTAGCTCAGATACCGTTCCATAAACCCAATATGTAATAGACAAGACCTACTCCTTGCTCAGAGAACTGGACTCAACACGCCCTATTCACCGCACAAGAATATATCTGACTAGTAATAATCTTAAAACCTATGTATTGATATCTCTCTGTTAGTGTGTCAAGTGGGTGTAAAGCGGCATAAACACAGCAATGAAAAGCAGCTAAACCCCATTATAAAAATAAATTACTTTGAAAAACCCATGAAACAAAGACAGTGAAAGAGAGCGAAATTCTTACACAATGCGTTCAGGGGCTGTGATGCAACCTGGATTGACCATATCTAGACCCACAGCTGGATGAGACATAAGGGTGGACACTCTTGAGGCTGAGAGGTTTGGTGAGGTTGGGTGAGCAAACGCATACCCTTTAAAATAATACTGCGTGGTACCCATCGCATGGGTCCCAAATCTCCAGGTTCAAGGGCATCTTGCTACATCGAAAACATGCATGAGAAACCCAGAAGATGGTACACCGTGTGATGGGGAAAGGTTTCTAAAACGCACCTCATTTCTCATCTCCTTGTGCCCGGGTTCGCTATTCCAGCCGCTTTACTAGCAATCTCCCTACTTGGAGCATCAGCACCTTTAACCTCCTGTTCCGTACAGGTTGCAATTTGTCCTGAGGGTGAACGGGAAGACGTGGAACCAATGAGAGACTAGATCTTGGTGTAGGGACAGGCACAGGTAACTCTATTTTCCCATCAGGAAGAAGAATTAACCACAGGCTCAGCCTGCCCCCCGGAACCAGAACAGGGCCTGAAGCCATCCTGCGCTTTGGCGGCCAGCTCCCTAAAAAGCGAGTTGTAAAATGGAGCTTCAGGGCACTGCAATTCACAAACCTGCAGAGTTATAAATGATAACTCTCGTCCACAAATATATTGAGGGAAGGCAAAGAAGAGGATTTGAAATCAAGGCAGAATTGCAGGAAACAGATTTCAGGAGGTAGATTCGAATCGCCTTTAAAGCACATGAAAAGCGGCAAAACGTTGACAATGATGCCCTTGGCCAAAAAGGGCGTATGCGTTTTTTCCGGAATATATTCAGGAAAAAACGCATACGCCCTTTTTGGCCATCCAAGCAACCTGGAAAGGCAAATCAGCGCTACAAAGAAGACTCACTTCCCATCGGTCAAAAGGGCCATGCTGAAAAAGTGTCAAAACCAGAAATGCAGGACAGGCCATGGAGAAATGGGAGCCTTGCTACACTGATGGGCGGGATGTAAATTGCCAACAGCCACTCTGGAGAAGTGTACGGTGTGTCCTTAAACATCTAAACAACACAGCTTAGTGAGCATAGGGCACTTCCACTCATGGGGGTATAAATTGGGAAAATTAAAAATCAGCAAGACACAAGCACCCCAAAGTTTAGGGCTGCCCTGTTGACAAGGACCTCCACTTCATTCCACCTTCAATATCCCAGGAAAGAGAAAAATGGATAAAGGAGTTGTGGTCCTTATGTACAATGGAATATCACTCAGCCATGAAATCAATGTCATAAGGCTAGTAGCAGCATGATGAGTGGATTTAGGTACGACGATTCTAAGTGAAATAAGTCACACAGAAAAGGACACTTCTCATAAGGTATCACTTATAGAGGGAATGTAAAAACCGTTACACTTGAACTGAATTACAAAACAGAACGGAGTCACACATGCAGAAAACACACTATGGCTGCTTAACGGGAAAGGTGAGGTGGGGTGATACATAAAACAAGGGTTTCAAATTAGCTCAGTTACCGTTCCATAAACCCAATATGTAATAGACAAGACCTACTCCTTGCTCAGAGAACTGGACTCAACACGCCCTATTCACCGCACAAGAATATATCTGACTAGTAATAATCTTAAAACCTATGTATTGATATCTCTCTGTTAGTGTGTCAAGTGGGTGTAAAGCGGCATAAACACAGCAATAAAAAGCAGCTAAACCCCATTATAAAAATAAATTACTTTGAAAAACCCATGAAACAAAGACAGTGAAAGAGAGCGAAATTCTTACACAATGCGTTCAGGGGCTGTGATGCAACCTGGATTGACCATATCTAGACCCACAGCTGGATGAGACATAAGGGTGGACACTCTTGAGGCTGAGAGGTTTGGTGAGGTTGGGTGAGCAAACGCAGACCCTTTAAAATAATACTGCGTGGTACCCATCGCATGGGTCCCAAATCTCCAGGTTCAAGGGCATCTTCCTACATCGAAAACATGCATGAGAAACCCAGAAGATGGTACACCGTGTGATGGGGAAAGGTTTCTAAAACGCACCTCATTTCTCATCTCCTTGTGCCCGGGTTCGCCATTCCAGCCGCTTTACTAGCAATCTCCCTCCTTGGAGCATCAGCACCTTTAACCTCCTGTTCCGTACAGGTTGCAATTTGTCCTGAGGATGAACGGGAAGACGTGGAACCAATGAGAGACTAGCTCTTGGTGTGGGGACAGGCACAGGTCACTCTATTTTCCCATCAGGAAGAAGAATTAACAACAGGCTCAGCCTGCCCCCCGGAACCAGAACAGGGCCTGAAGCCATCCTGCGCTTTTGCGGCCACCTCCCTAAAAAGCGAGTTGTAAAATGGAGGTTCAGGGCACTGCAATTCACAAACCTGCAGAGTTTTAAATGATAACTCTCGTCCACAAATATATTGAGGGAAGGCAAAGAAGAGGATTTGAAATCAAGGCAGAATTGCAGGAAACAGATTTCAGGAGGTAGATTCGAATCGCCTTTAAAGCACATGAAAAGCGGCAAAACGTTGACAATGATGCCCTTGGCCAAAAAGGGCGTATGCGTTTTTTCCTGAATATATTCAGGAAAAAACGCATACGCCCTTTTTGGCCAACCAAGCAACCTGGAAAGGCAAATCACCGCTAAAAAAAGTCTCGCTACCCATTGGTCAAAATGGCCATGCTAAAAAAAGTCTCAAAACCAGAAATGCAGGAAACGCCATGCAGAAATGGGAGCCGTGCTACACTGATGGGCGGGATGTAAATTGCCAACAGCCACTCTGGAGAAGTGTACGGAGAGTCCTGAAACGTCTAAAAAGCAAAGCTTAGAGAGCATAGGGCACTTCCACTCATGGGGGTATACATTGGGAAAATTAAAAATCAGCAAGACACAAGCACCACAAAGTTTAGCGCTGCTCTCTTGACAAGGACCTCGACTTCATTCCACCTTCAATATCCCAGGAAAGAGAAAAATGGATAAACAAGATGTGGTCCTTATATACAATGGAATATCACTCAGCCATGAAATCAATGTCATAAGGCTAGTAGCAGCATGATGAGTGGATTTAGGTACGACGATTCTAAGTGAAATAAGTCACACAGAAAAGGACACTTCTCATAAGGTATCACTTATAGAGGGAATGTAAAAACCGTTACACTTGAACTGAATTACAAAACAGAACAGAGTCACACATGCAGAAAACACACTATGGCTGCTTAACGGGAAAGGTGAGGTGGGGTGATACATAAAACAAGGGTTTCAAATTAGCTCAGATACCGTTCCATAAACCCAATATGTAATAGACAAGACCTACTCCTTGCTCAGAGAACTGGTCTCAACACGCCCTATTCACCGCACAAGAATATATCTGACTAGTAATAATCTTAAAACCTATGTATTGATATCTCTCTGTTAGTGTGTCAAGTGGGTGTAAAGCGGCATAAACACAGCAATGAAAAGCAGCTAAACCCCATTATAAAAATAAATTACTTTGAAAAACCCATGAAACAAAGACAGTGAAAGAGAGCAAAATTCTTACACAATGCGTTCAGGGGCTGTGATGCAACCTGGATTGACCATATCTAGACCCACAGCTGGATGAGACATAAGGGTGGACACTCTTGAGGCTGAGAGGTTTGGTGAGGTTGGGTGAGCAAACGCAGACCCTTTAAAATAATACTGCGTTGTACCCATCGCATGGGTCCCAAATCTCCAGGTTCAAGGGCATCTTGCTACATCGAAAACATGCATGAGAAACCCAGAAGATGGTACACCGTGTGATGGGGAAAGGTTTCTAAAACGCACCTCATTTCTCATCTCCTTGTGCCCGGGTTCGCCATTCCAGCCGCTTTACTAGCAATCTCCCTCCTTGGAGCATCAGCACCTTTAACCTCCTGTTCCGTACAGGTTGCAATTTGTCCTGAGGGTGAACGGGAAGACGTGGAACCAATGAGAGACTAGATCTTGGTGTAGGGACATGCAGAGGTCACTCTATTTTCCCATCAGGAAGAAGAATTAACCACAGGCTCAGCCTGCCCCCCGGAACCAGAACAGGGCCTGAAGCCACCCTGCGCTTTTGCGGCCATCTCCCAAAAAGACGAGTTGTAAAATGGAGCTTCAGGGCACTGCAATTCACAAACCTGCAGAGTTATAAATGATAACTCTCGTCCACAAATATATTGAGGGAAGGCAAAGAAGAGGATTTGAAATCAAGGCAGAATTGCAGGAAACAGATTTCAGGAGGTAGATTCGAATCGCCTTTAAAGCACATGAAAAGCGGCAAAACGTTGACAATGATGCCCTTGGCCAAAAAGGGCGTATGCGTTTTTTCCTGAATATGTTCAGGAAAAAACGCATACGCCCTTTTTGGCCAACCAAGCAACCTGGAAAGTCAAATCAGTGCTACAAAGAAGTCTCGCTTCCCATCGGTCAAAAGGACCATGCTGAAAAAAGTGTCAAAACCAGAAATGCAGGACAGGCCATGGAGAAATGGGAGCCTTGCTACACTGATGGGCGGGATGTAAATTGCCAACAGCCACTCTGGAGAAGTGTACGGAGAGTCCTGAAACGTCTAAAAAGCAAAGCTTAGAGAGCATAGGGCACTTCCACTCATGGGGGTATACATTGGGAAAATTAAAAATCAGCAAGACACAAGCACCGCAAAGTTTAGGGCTGCTCTCTTGACAAGGACCTCGACTTCATTCCACCTTCAATATCCCAGGAAAGAGAAAAATGGATAAAGAAGTTGTGGTCCTTATATACAATGGAATATCACTCAGCCATGAAATCAATGTCATAAGGCTAGTAGCAGCATGATGAGTGGATTTAGGTACGACGATTCTAAGTGAAATAAGTCACACAGAAAAGGACACTTCTCATAATGTATCACTTATAGAGGGAATGTAAAAACCGTTACACTTGAACTGAATTACAAAACAGAACAGAGTCACACATGCAGAAAACACACTATGGCTGCTTAACGGGAAAGGTGAGGTGGGGTGATACATAAAACAAGGGTTTTAAATTAGCTCAGATAGCGTTCCATAAACCCAATATGTAATAGACAAGACCTACTCCTTGCTCAGAGAACTGGACTCAACACGCCCTATTCACCGCACAAGAATATATCTGACTAGTAATAATCTTAAAACCTATGTATTGATATCTCTCTGTTAGTGTGTCAAGTGGGTGTAAAGCGGCATAAACACAGCAGTGAAAAGCAGCTAAACCCCATTATAAACATAAATTATTTTGAAAAACCCATGAAACAAAGACAGTGAAAGAGAGCGAAATTCTTACACAATGCGTTCAGGGGCTGTGATGCAACCTGGATTGACCATATCTAGACCCACAGCTGGATGAGACATAAGGGTGGACACTCTTGGGGCTGAGAGGTTTGGTGAGGTTGGGTGAGCAAACTCAGACCCTTTAAAATAATAGTGAGTGGTGGCCATCCAATGGGCTCCAAATCTCCAGGTTCAAGGGCATCTTCCTACATCGAAAACATGCATGAGAAACCCAGAAGATGGTACACCGTGTGATGGGGAAAGGTTTCTAAAACGCACCTCATTTCTCATCTCCTTGTGCCCGGGTTCGCTATTCCAGCCGCTTTACTAGCAATCTCCCTACTTGGAGCATCAGCACCTTTAACCTCCTGTTCTGTACAGGTTGCAATTTGTCCTGAGGGTGAACGGGAAGACGTGGAACCAATGAGAGACTAGATCTTGGTGTAGGAACAGGCACAGGTCACTCTATTTTCCCATCAGGAAGAAGAATTAACCACAGGCTCAGCCTGCCCCCCGGAACCAGAACAGGGCCTGAAGCCATCCTGCGCTTTGGCGGCCAGCTCCCTAAAAAGCGAGTTGTAAAATGGAGCTTCAGGGCACTGCAATTCACAAACCTGCAGAGTTATAAATGATAACTCTCGTCCACAAATATATTGAGGGAAGGCAAAGAAGAGGATTTGAAATCAAGGCAGAATTGCAGGAAACAGATTTCAGGAGGTAGATTCGAATCGCCTTTAAAGCACATGAAAAGCGGCAAAACGTTGACAATGATGCCCTTGGCCAAAAAGGGCGTATGCGTTTTTTCCTGAATATATTCAGGAAAAAACGCATACGCCCTTTTTGGCCAACCAAGCAACCTGGAAAGGCAAATCAGCGCTACAAAGAAGACTCGCTTCCCATCGGTCAAAAGGGCCATGCTGAAAAAAGTGTCAAAACCAGAAATGCAGGACAGGCCATGGAGAAATGGGAGCCTTGCTACACTGATGGGCGGGATGTAAATTGCCAACAGCCACTCTGGAGAAGTGTACGGTGTGTCCTTAAACATCTAAACAACACAGCTTAGTGAGCATAGGGCACTTCCACTCATGGGGGTATAAATTGGGAAAATTAAAAATCAGCAAGACACAAGCACCCCAAAGTTTAGGGCTGCCCTGTTGACAAGGACCTCCACTTCATTCCACCTTCAATATCCCAGGAAAGAGAAAAATGGATAAAGGAGTTGTGGTCCTTATATACAATGGAATATCACTCAGCCATGAAATCAATGTCATAAGGCTAGTAGCAGCATGATGAGTGGATTTAGGTACGACGATTCTAAGTGAAATAAGTCACACAGAAAAGGACACTTCTCATAAGGTATCACTGATAGAGGGAATGTAAAAACCGTTACACTTGAACTGAATTACAAAACAGAACGGAGTCACACATGCAGAAAACACACTATGGCTGCTTAACGGGAAAGGTGAGGTGGGGTGATACATAAAACAAGGGTTTCAAATTAGCTCAGATACCGTTCCATAAACCCAATATGTAATAGACAAGACCTACTCCTTGCTCAGAGAACTGGACTCAACACGCCCTATTCACCGCACAAGAATATATCTGACTAGTAATAATCTTAAAACCTATGTATTGATATCTCTCTGTTAGTGTGTCAAGTGGGTGTAAAGCGGCATAAACACAGCAATGAAAAGCAGCTAAACCCCATTATAAAAATAAATTACTTTGAAAAACCCATGAAACAAAGACAGTGAAAGAGAGCGAAATTCTTACACAATGCGTTCAGGGGCTGTGATGCAACCTGGATTGACCATATCTAGACCCACAGCTGGATGAGACATAAGGGTGGACACTCTTGAGGCTGAGAGGTTTGGTGAGGTTGGGTGAGCAAACGCAGACCCTTTAAAATAATACTGCGTGGTACCCATCGCATGGGTCCCAAATCTCCAGGTTCAAGGGCATCTTGCTACATCGAAAACATGCATGAGAAACCCAGAAGATGGTACACCGTGTGATGGGGAAAGGTTTCTAAAACGCACCTCATTTCTCATCTCCTTGTGCCCGGGTTCGCTATTCCAGCCGCTTTACTAGCAATCTCCCTACTTGGAGCATCAGCACCTTTAACCTCCTGTTCCGTACAGGTTGCAATTTGTCCTGAGGGTGAACGGGAAGACGTGGAACCAATGAGAGACTAGATCTTGGTGTAGGGACAGGCACAGGTAACTCTATTTTCCCATCAGGAAGAAGAATTAACCACAGGCTCAGCCTGCCCCCCGGAACCAGAACAGGGCCTGAAGCAATCCTGCGCTTTGGCGGCCAGCTCCCTAAAAAGCGAGTTGTAAAATGGAGCTTCAGGGCACTGTAATTCACAAACCTGCAGAGTTATAAATGATAACTCTCGTCCACAAATATATTGAGGGAAGGCAAAGAAGAGGATTTGAAATCAAGGCAGAATTGCAGGAAACAGATTTCAGGAGGTAGATTCGAATCGCCTTTAAAGCACATGAAAAGCGGCAAAACGTTGACAATGATGCCCTTGGCCAAAAAGGGCGTATGCTTTTTTTCCTGAATATATTCAGGAAAAAACGCATACGCCCTTTTTGGCCATCCAAGCAACCTGGAAAGGCAAATCAGCACTACAAAGAAGACTCACTTCCCATCGGTCAAAAGGGCCATGCTGAAAAAAGCGTCAAAACCAGAAATGCAGGACAGGCCATGGAGAAATGGGAGCCTTGCTACACTGATGGGCGGGATGTAAATTGCCAACAGCCACTCTGGAGAAGTGTACGGTGTGTCCTTAAACATCTAAACAACACAGCTTAGTGAGCATAGGGCACTTCCACTCATGGGGGTATAAATTGGGAAAATGAAAAATCAGCAAGACACAAGCACCCCAAAGTTTAGGGCTGCCCTGTTGACAAGGACCTCCACTTCATTCCACCTTCAATATCCCAGGAAAGAGAAAAATGGATAAAGGAGTTGTGGTCCTTATGTACAATGGAATATCACTCAGCCATGAAATCAATGTCATAAGGCTAGTAGCAGCATGATGAGTGGATTTAGGTACGACGATTCTAAGTGAAATAAGTCACACAGAAAAGGACACTTCTCATAAGGTATCAGTGATAGAGGGAATGTAAAAACCGTTACACTTGAACTGAATTACAAAACAGAACGGAGTCACACATGCAGAAAACACACTATGGCTGCTTAACGGGAAAGGTGAGGTGGGGTGATACATAAAACAAGGGTTTCAAATTAGCTCAGATAGCGTTCCATAAACCCAATATGTAATAGACAAGACCTACTCCTTGCTCAGAGAACTGGACTCAACACGCCCTATTCACCGCACAAGAATATATCTGACTAGTAATAATCTTAAAACCTATGTATTGATATCTCTCTGTTAGTGTGTCAAGTGGGTGTAAAGCGGCATAAACACAGCAGTGAAAAGCAGCTAAACCCCATTATAAACATAAATTATTTTGAAAAACCCATGAAACAAAGACAGTGAAAGAGAGCGAAATTCTTACACAATGCGTTCAGGGGCTGTGATGCAACCTGGATTGACCATATCTAGACCCACAGCTGGATGAGACATAAGGGTGGACACTCTTGGGGCTGAGAGGTTTGGTGAGGTTGGGTGAGCAAACTCAGACCCTTTAAAATAATAGTGAGTGGTGGCCATCCAATGGGCCCCAAATCTCCAGGTTCAAGGGCATCTTCCTACATCGAAAACATGCATGAGAAACCCAGAAGATGGTACACCGTGTGATGGGGAAAGGTTTCTAAAACGCACCTCATTTCTCATCTCCTTGTGCCCGGGTTCGCTATTCCAGCCGCTTTACTAGCAATCTCCCTACTTGGAGCATCAGCACCTTTAACCTCCTGTTCTGTACAGGTTGCAATTTGTCCTGAGGGTGAACGGGAAGACGTGGAACCAATGAGAGACTAGATCTTGGTGTAGGAACAGGCACAGGTCACTCTATTTTCCCATCAGGAAGAAGAATTAACCACAGGCTCAGCCTGCCCCCCGGAACCAGAACAGGGCCTGAAGCCATCCTGCGCTTTGGCGGCCAGCTCCCTAAAAAGCGAGTTGTAAAATGGAGCTTCAGGGCACTGCAATTCACAAACCTGCAGAGTTATAAATGATAACTCTCGTCCACAAATATATTGAGGGAAGGCAAAGAAGAGGATTTGAAATCAAGGCAGAATTGCAGGAAACAGATTTCAGGAGGTAGATTCGAATCGCCTTTAAAGCACATGAAAAGCGGCAAAACGTTGACAATGATGCCCTTGGCCAAAAAGGGCGTATGCGTTTTTTCCTGAATATATTCAGGAAAAAACGCATACGCCCTTTTTGGCCAACCAAGCAACCTGGAAAGGCAAATCAGCGCTACAAAGAAGACTCGCTACCCATCGGTCAAAAGGGCCGTGCTGAAAAAAGTCTCAAAACCAGAAATGCAGGACAGGCCATGGAGAAATGGGAGCCTTGCTACACTGATGGGCGGGATGTAAATTGCCAACAGCCACTCTGGAGAAGTGTACGGTGTGTCCTTAAACATCTAAACAACACAGCTTAGTGAGCATAGGGCACTTCCACTCATGGGGGTATAAATTGGGAAAATTAAAAATCAGCAAGACACAAGCACCCCAAAGTTTAGGGCTGCCCTGTTGACAAGGACCTCCACTTCATTCCACCTTCAATATCCCAGGAAAGAGAAAAATGGATAAAGGAGTTGTGGTCCTTATGTACAATGGAATATCACTCAGCCATGAAATCAATGTCATAAGGCTAGTAGCAGCATGATGAGTGGATTTAGGTACGACGATTCTAAGTGAAATAAGTCACACAGAAAAGGACACTTCTCATAAGGTATCACTGATAGAGGGAATGTAAAAACCGTTACACTTGAACTGAATTACAAAACAGA
The DNA here is from genome assembly GCF_028023285.1 of Balaenoptera ricei. Lineage (NCBI taxonomy): Eukaryota > Metazoa > Chordata > Mammalia > Artiodactyla > Balaenopteridae > Balaenoptera > Balaenoptera ricei. The sequence continues at coordinate 23,619 of NW_026777941.1, forward strand.
ACGGAGTCACACATGCAGAAAACACACTATGGCTGCTTAACGGGAAAGGTGAGGTGGGGTGATACATAAAACAAGGGTTTCAAATTAGCTCAGATACCGTTCCATAAACCCAATATGTAATAGACAAGACCTACTCCTTGCTCAGAGAACTGGACTCAACACGCCCTATTCACCGCACAAGAATATATCTGACTAGTAATAATCTTAAAACCTATGTATTGATATCTCTCTGTTAGTGTGTCAAGTGGGTGTAAAGCGGCATAAACACAGCAGTGAAAAGCAGCTAAACCCCATTATAAACATAAATTATTTTGAAAAACCCATGAAACAAAGACAGTGAAAGAGAGCGAAATTCTTACACAATGCGTTCAGGGGCTGTGATGCAACCTGGATTGACCATATCTAGACCCACAGCTGGATGAGACATAAGGGTGGACACTCTTGGGGCTGAGAGGTTTGGTGAGGTTGGGTGAGCAAACTCAGACCCTTTAAAATAATAGTGAGTGGTGGCCATCCAATGGGCTCCAAATCTCCAGGTTCAAGGGCATCTTCCTACATCGAAAACATGCATGAGAAACCCAGAAGATGGTACACCGTGTGATGGGGAAAGGTTTCTAAAACGCACCTCATTTCTCATCTCCTTGTGCCCGGGTTCGCTATTCCAGCCGCTTTACTAGCAATCTCCCTACTTGGAGCATCAGCACCTTTAACCTCCTGTTCTGTACAGGTTGCAATTTGTCCTGAGGGTGAACGGGAAGACGTGGAACCAATGAGAGACTAGATCTTGGTGTAGGAACAGGCACAGGTCACTCTATTTTCCCATCAGGAAGAAGAATTAACCACAGGCTCAGCCTGCCCCCCGGAACCAGAACAGGGCCTGAAGCCATCCTGCGCTTTGGCGGCCAGCTCCCTAAAAAGCGAGTTGTAAAATGGAGCTTCAGGGCACTGCAATTCACAAACCTGCAGAGTTATAAATGATAACTCTCGTCCACAAATATATTGAGGGAAGGCAAAGAAGAGGATTTGAAATCAAGGCAGAATTGCAGGAAACAGATTTCAGGAGGTAGATTCGAATCGCCTTTAAAGCACATGAAAAGCGGCAAAACGTTGACAATGATGCCCTTGGCCAAAAAGGGCGTATGCGTTTTTTCCTGAATATATTCAGGAAAAAACGCATACGCCCTTTTTGGCCAACCAAGCAACCTGGAAAGGCAAATCAGCGCTACAAAGAAGACTCGCTTCCCATCGGTCAAAAGGGCCATGCTGAAAAAAGTGTCAAAACCAGAAATGCAGGACAGGCCATGGAGAAATGGGAGCCTTGCTACACTGATGGGCGGGATGTAAATTGCCAACAGCCACTCTGGAGAAGTGTACGGTGTGTCCTTAAACATCTAAACAACACAGCTTAGTGAGCATAGGGCACTTCCACTCATGGGGGTATAAATTGGGAAAATTAAAAATCAGCAAGACACAAGCACCCCAAAGTTTAGGGCTGCCCTGTTGACAAGGACCTCCACTTCATTCCACCTTCAATATCCCAGGAAAGAGAAAAATGGATAAAGGAGTTGTGGTCCTTATATACAATGGAATATCACTCAGCCATGAAATCAATGTCATAAGGCTAGTAGCAGCATGATGAGTGGATTTAGGTACGACGATTCTAAGTGAAATAAGTCACACAGAAAAGGACACTTCTCATAAGGTATCACTGATAGAGGGAATGTAAAAACCGTTACACTTGAACTGAATTACAAAACAGAACGGAGTCACACATGCAGAAAACACACTATGGCTGCTTAACGGGAAAGGTGAGGTGGGGTGATACATAAAACAAGGGTTTCAAATTAGCTCAGATACCGTTCCATAAACCCAATATGTAATAGACAAGACCTACTCCTTGCTCAGAGAACTGGACTCAACACGCCCTATTCACCGCACAAGAATATATCTGACTAGTAATAATCTTAAAACCTATGTATTGATATCTCTCTGTTAGTGTGTCAAGTGGGTGTAAAGCGGCATAAACACAGCAATGAAAAGCAGCTAAACCCCATTATAAAAATAAATTACTTTGAAAAACCCATGAAACAAAGACAGTGAAAGAGAGCGAAATTCTTACACAATGCGTTCAGGGGCTGTGATGCAACCTGGATTGACCATATCTAGACCCACAGCTGGATGAGACATAAGGGTGGACACTCTTGAGGCTGAGAGGTTTGGTGAGGTTGGGTGAGCAAACGCAGACCCTTTAAAATAATACTGCGTGGTACCCATCGCATGGGTCCCAAATCTCCAGGTTCAAGGGCATCTTGCTACATCGAAAACATGCATGAGAAACCCAGAAGATGGTACACCGTGTGATGGGGAAAGGTTTCTAAAACGCACCTCATTTCTCATCTCCTTGTGCCCGGGTTCGCTATTCCAGCCGCTTTACTAGCAATCTCCCTACTTGGAGCATCAGCACCTTTAACCTCCTGTTCCGTACAGGTTGCAATTTGTCCTGAGGGTGAACGGGAAGACGTGGAACCAATGAGAGACTAGATCTTGGTGTAGGGACAGGCACAGGTAACTCTATTTTCCCATCAGGAAGAAGAATTAACCACAGGCTCAGCCTGCCCCCCGGAACCAGAACAGGGCCTGAAGCAATCCTGCGCTTTGGCGGCCAGCTCCCTAAAAAGCGAGTTGTAAAATGGAGCTTCAGGGCACTGTAATTCACAAACCTGCAGAGTTATAAATGATAACTCTCGTCCACAAATATATTGAGGGAAGGCAAAGAAGAGGATTTGAAATCAAGGCAGAATTGCAGGAAACAGATTTCAGGAGGTAGATTCGAATCGCCTTTAAAGCACATGAAAAGCGGCAAAACGTTGACAATGATGCCCTTGGCCAAAAAGGGCGTATGCTTTTTTTCCTGAATATATTCAGGAAAAAACGCATACGCCCTTTTTGGCCATCCAAGCAACCTGGAAAGGCAAATCAGCACTACAAAGAAGACTCACTTCCCATCGGTCAAAAGGGCCATGCTGAAAAAAGCGTCAAAACCAGAAATGCAGGACAGGCCATGGAGAAATGGGAGCCTTGCTACACTGATGGGCGGGATGTAAATTGCCAACAGCCACTCTGGAGAAGTGTACGGTGTGTCCTTAAACATCTAAACAACACAGCTTAGTGAGCATAGGGCACTTCCACTCATGGGGGTATAAATTGGGAAAATGAAAAATCAGCAAGACACAAGCACCCCAAAGTTTAGGGCTGCCCTGTTGACAAGGACCTCCACTTCATTCCACCTTCAATATCCCAGGAAAGAGAAAAATGGATAAAGGAGTTGTGGTCCTTATGTACAATGGAATATCACTCAGCCATGAAATCAATGTCATAAGGCTAGTAGCAGCATGATGAGTGGATTTAGGTACGACGATTCTAAGTGAAATAAGTCACACAGAAAAGGACACTTCTCATAAGGTATCAGTGATAGAGGGAATGTAAAAACCGTTACACTTGAACTGAATTACAAAACAGAACGGAGTCACACATGCAGAAAACACACTATGGCTGCTTAACGGGAAAGGTGAGGTGGGGTGATACATAAAACAAGGGTTTCAAATTAGCTCAGATAGCGTTCCATAAACCCAATATGTAATAGACAAGACCTACTCCTTGCTCAGAGAACTGGACTCAACACGCCCTATTCACCGCACAAGAATATATCTGACTAGTAATAATCTTAAAACCTATGTATTGATATCTCTCTGTTAGTGTGTCAAGTGGGTGTAAAGCGGCATAAACACAGCAGTGAAAAGCAGCTAAACCCCATTATAAACATAAATTATTTTGAAAAACCCATGAAACAAAGACAGTGAAAGAGAGCGAAATTCTTACACAATGCGTTCAGGGGCTGTGATGCAACCTGGATTGACCATATCTAGACCCACAGCTGGATGAGACATAAGGGTGGACACTCTTGGGGCTGAGAGGTTTGGTGAGGTTGGGTGAGCAAACTCAGACCCTTTAAAATAATAGTGAGTGGTGGCCATCCAATGGGCCCCAAATCTCCAGGTTCAAGGGCATCTTCCTACATCGAAAACATGCATGAGAAACCCAGAAGATGGTACACCGTGTGATGGGGAAAGGTTTCTAAAACGCACCTCATTTCTCATCTCCTTGTGCCCGGGTTCGCTATTCCAGCCGCTTTACTAGCAATCTCCCTACTTGGAGCATCAGCACCTTTAACCTCCTGTTCTGTACAGGTTGCAATTTGTCCTGAGGGTGAACGGGAAGACGTGGAACCAATGAGAGACTAGATCTTGGTGTAGGAACAGGCACAGGTCACTCTATTTTCCCATCAGGAAGAAGAATTAACCACAGGCTCAGCCTGCCCCCCGGAACCAGAACAGGGCCTGAAGCCATCCTGCGCTTTGGCGGCCAGCTCCCTAAAAAGCGAGTTGTAAAATGGAGCTTCAGGGCACTGCAATTCACAAACCTGCAGAGTTATAAATGATAACTCTCGTCCACAAATATATTGAGGGAAGGCAAAGAAGAGGATTTGAAATCAAGGCAGAATTGCAGGAAACAGATTTCAGGAGGTAGATTCGAATCGCCTTTAAAGCACATGAAAAGCGGCAAAACGTTGACAATGATGCCCTTGGCCAAAAAGGGCGTATGCGTTTTTTCCTGAATATATTCAGGAAAAAACGCATACGCCCTTTTTGGCCAACCAAGCAACCTGGAAAGGCAAATCAGCGCTACAAAGAAGACTCGCTACCCATCGGTCAAAAGGGCCGTGCTGAAAAAAGTCTCAAAACCAGAAATGCAGGACAGGCCATGGAGAAATGGGAGCCTTGCTACACTGATGGGCGGGATGTAAATTGCCAACAGCCACTCTGGAGAAGTGTACGGTGTGTCCTTAAACATCTAAACAACACAGCTTAGTGAGCATAGGGCACTTCCACTCATGGGGGTATAAATTGGGAAAATTAAAAATCAGCAAGACACAAGCACCCCAAAGTTTAGGGCTGCCCTGTTGACAAGGACCTCCACTTCATTCCACCTTCAATATCCCAGGAAAGAGAAAAATGGATAAAGGAGTTGTGGTCCTTATGTACAATGGAATATCACTCAGCCATGAAATCAATGTCATAAGGCTAGTAGCAGCATGATGAGTGGATTTAGGTACGACGATTCTAAGTGAAATAAGTCACACAGAAAAGGACACTTCTCATAAGGTATCACTGATAGAGGGAATGTAAAAACCGTTACACTTGAACTGAATTACAAAACAGAACGGAGTCACACATGCAGAAAACACACTATGGCTGCTTAACGGGAAAGGTGAGGTGGGGTGATACATAAAACAAGGGTTTCAAATTAGCTCAGATACCGTTCCATAAACCCAATATGTAATAGACAAGACCTACTCCTTGCTCAGAGAACTGGACTCAACACGCCCTATTCACCGCACAAGAATATATCTGACTAGTAATAATCTTAAAACCTATGTATTGATATCTCTCTGTTAGTGTGTCAAGTGGGTGTAAAGCGGCATAAACACAGCAATGAAAAGCAGCTAAACCCCATTATAAAAATAAATTACTTTGAAAAACCCATGAAACAAAGACAGTGAAAGAGAGCGAAATTCTTACACAATGCGTTCAGGGGCTGTGATGCAACCTGGATTGACCATATCTAGACCCACAGCTGGATGAGACATAAGGGTGGACACTCTTGAGGCTGAGAGGTTTGGTGAGGTTGGGTGAGCAAACGCAGACCCTTTAAAATAATACTGCGTGGTACCCATCGCATGGGTCCCAAATCTCCAGGTTCAAGGGCATCTTGCTACATCGAAAACATGCATGAGAAACCCAGAAGATGGTACACCGTGTGATGGGGAAAGGTTTCTAAAACGCACCTCATTTCTCATCTCCTTGTGCCCGGGTTCGCTATTCCAGCCGCTTTACTAGCAATCTCCCTACTTGGAGCATCAGCACCTTTAACCTCCTGTTCCGTACAGGTTGCAATTTGTCCTGAGGGTGAACGGGAAGACGTGGAACCAATGAGAGACTAGATCTTGGTGTAGGGACAGGCACAGGTAACTCTATTTTCCCATCAGGAAGAAAAATTAACCACAGGCTCAGCCTGCCCCCCGGAACCAGAACAGGGCCTGAAGCCATCCTGCGCTTTGGCGGCCAGCTCCCTAAAAAGCGAGTTGTAAAATGGAGCTTCAGGGCACTGCAATTCACAAACCTGCAGAGTTATAAATGATAACTCTCGTCCACAAATATATTGAGGGAAGGCAAAGAAGAGGATTTGAAATCAAGGCAGAATTGCAGGAAACAGATTTCAGGAGGTAGATTCGAATCGCCTTTAAAGCACATGAAAAGCGGCAAAACGTTGACAATGATGCCCTTGGCCAAAAAGGGCGTATGCGTTTTTTCCTGAATATATTCAGGATAAAACGCATACGCCCTTTTTGGCCAACCAAGCAACCTGGAAAGGCAAATCAGCGCTACAAAGAAGACTCGCTACCCATCGGTCAAAAGGGCCATGCTGAAAAAAGTCTCAAAACCAGAAATGCAGGACAGGCCATGGAGAAATGGGAGCCTTGCTACACTGATGGGCGGGATGTAAATTGCCAACAGCCACTCTGGAGAAGTGTACGGTGTGTCCTGAAACATCTAAAAAACACAGCTTAGAGAGCATAGGGCACTTCCACTCATGGGGGTATAAATTGGGAAAATGAAAAATCAGCAAGACACAAGCACCCCAAAGTTTAGGGCTGCTCTGTTGACAAGGACCTCCACTTCATTCCACCTTCAATATCCCAGGAAAGAGAAAAATGGATAAAGGAGTTGTGGTCCTTATGTACAATGGAATATCACTCAGCCATGAAATCAATGTCATAAGGCTAGTAGCAGCATGATGAGTGGATTTAGGTACGACGATTCTAAGTGAAATAAGTCACACAGAAAAGGACACTTCTCATAAGGTATCAGTGATAGAGGGAATGTAAAAACCGTTACACTTGAACTGAATTACAAAACAGAACGGAGTCACACATGCAGAAAAAACACTATGGCTGCTTAACGGGAAAGGTGAGGTGGGGTGATACATAAAACAAGGGTTTCAAATTAGCTCAGATACCGTTCCATAAACCCAATATGTAATAGACAAGACCTACTCCTTGCTCAGAGAACTGGACTCAACACGCCCTATTCACCGCACAAGAATATATCTGACTAGTAATAATCTTAAAACCTATGTATTGATATCTCTCTGTTAGTGTGTCAAGTGGGTGTAAAGCGGCATAAACACAGCAGTGAAAAGCAGCTAAACCCCATTATAAAAATAAATTACTTTTACAAACCCATGAAACAAAGACAGTGAAAGAGAGCGAAATTCTTACACAATGCGTTCAGGGGCTGTGATGCAACCTGGATTGACCATATCTAGACCCACAGCTGGATGAGACATAAGGGTGGACACTCTTGGGGCTGAGAGGTTTGGTGAGGTTGGGTGAGCAAACGCAGACCCTTTAAAGTAATACTGCGTGGTACCCATCGCATGGGTCCCAAATCTCCAGGTTCAAGGGCATCTTGCTACATCGAAAACATGCATGAGAAACCCAGAAGATGGTACACCGTGTGATGGGGAAAGGTTTCTAAAACGCACCTCATTTCTCATCTACTTGTGCTCGGGTTCGCCATTCCAGCCACTTTACTAGCAATCTCCCTACTTGGAGCATCAGCACCTTTAACCTCCTGTTCCGTACAGGTTGCAATTTGTCCTGAGGATGAACGGGAAGACATGGAACCAATGAGAGACTAGCTCTTGGTGTTGGGACATGCAGAGGTCACTCTATTTTCCCATCAGGAAGAAGAATTAACCACAGGCTCATCCTGCCCCCCGGAACCAGAACAGGGCCTGAAGCCACCCTGCGCTTTTGCGGCCATCTCCCAAAAAGACGAGTTTAAAATGGAGGTTCAGGGCACTGCAATTCACAAACCTGCAGAGTTATAAATGATAACTCTCGTCCACAAATATATTGAGGGAAGGCAAAGAAGAGGATTTGAAATCAAGGCAGAATTGCAGGAAACAGATTTCAGGAGGTAGATTCGAATCGCCTTTAAAGCACATGAAAAGCGGCAAAACGTTGACAATGATGCCCTTGGCCAAAAAGGGCGTATGCGTTTTTTCCTGAATATATTCAGGAAAAACGCATACGCCCTTTTTGGCCAACCAAGCAACCTGGAAAGGCAAATCAGTGCTACAAAGAAGTCTCGCTTCCCATCGGTCAAAAGGACCATGCTGAAAAAAGTGTCAAAACCAGAAATGCAGGACAGGCCATGGAGAAATGGGAGCCTTGCTACACTGATGGGCGGGATGTAAATTGCCAACAGCCACTCTGGAGAAGTGTACGGAGAGTCCTGAAACGTCTAAAAAGCAAAGCTTAGAGAGCATAAGGCACTTCCACTCATGGGGGTATACATTGGGAAAATTAAAAATCAGCAAGACACAAGCACCGCAAAGTTTAGGGGTGCTCTCTTGACAAGGACCTCCACTTCATTCCACCTTCAATATCCCAGGAAAGAGAAAAATGGATAAAGAAGTTGTGGTCCTTATATACAATGGAATATCACTCAGCCATGAAATCAATGTCATAAGGCTAGTAGCAGCATGATGAGTGGATTTAGGCACGACGATTCTAAGTGAAATAAGTCACACAGAAAAGGACACTTCTCATAAGGTATCACTTATAGAGGGAATGTAAAAACCGTTACACTTGAACTGAATTACAAAACAGAACAGAGTCACACATGCAGAAAACACACTATGGCTGCTTAACGGGAAAGGTGAGGTGGGGTGATACATAAAACAAGGGTTTCAAATTAGCTCAGATAGCGTTCCATAAACCCAATATGTAATAGACAAGACCTACTCCTTGCTCAGAGAACTGGACTCAACACGCCCTATTCACCGCACAAGAATATATCTGACTAGTAATAATCTTAAAACCTATGTATTGATATCTCTCTGTTAGTGTGTCAAGTGGGTGTAAAGCGGCATAAACACAGCAGTGAAAAGCAGCTAAACCCCATTATAAACATAAATTACTTTGAAAAACCCATGAAACAAAGACAGTGAAAGAGAGAGAAATTCTTACACAATGCGTTCAGGGGCTGTGATGCAACCTGGATTGACCATATCTAGACCCACAGCTGGATGAGACATAAGGGTGGACACTCTTGGGGCTGAGAGGTTTGGTGAGGTTGGGTGAGCAAACTCAGACCCTTTAAAATAATAGTGAGTGGTGGCCATCCAATGGGCCCCAAATCTCCAGGTTCAAGGGCATCTTCCTACATCGAAAACATGCATGAGAAACCCAGAAGATGGTACACCGTGTGATGGGGAAAGGTTTCTAAAACGCACCTCATTTCTCATCTCCTTGTGCCCGGGTTCGCTATTCCAGCCGCTTTACTAGCAATCTCCCTACTTGGAGCATCAGCACCTTTAACCTCCTGTTCTGTACAGGTTGCAATTTGTCCTGAGGGTGAACGGGAAGACGTGGAACCAATGAGAGACTAGATCTTGGTGTAGGAACAGGCACAGGTCACTCTATTTTCCCATCAGGAAGAAGAATTAACCACAGGCTCAGCCTGCCCCCCGGAACCAGAACAGGGCCTGAAGCCATCCTGCGCTTTGGCGGCCAGCTCCCTAAAAAGCGAGTTGTAAAATGGAGCTTCAGGGCACTGCAATTCACAAACCTGCAGAGTTATAAATGATAACTCTCGTCCACAAATATATTGAGGGAAGGCAAAGAAGAGGATTTGAAATCAAGGCAGAATTGCAGGAAACAGATTTCAGGAGGTAGATTCGAATCGCCTTTAAAGCAAATGAAAAGCGGCAAAACGTTGACAATGATGCCCTTGGCCAAAAAGGGCGTATGCGTTTTTTCCTGAATATATTCAGGAAAAAACGCATACGCCCTTTTTGGCCAACCAAGCAACCTGGAAAGGCAAATCAGCGCTACAAAGAAGACTCGCTTCCCATCGGTCAAAAGGGCCATGCTGAAAAAAGTGTCAAAACCAGAAATGCAGGACAGGCCATGGAGAAATGGGAGCCTTGCTACACTGATGGGCGGGATGTAAATTGCCAACAGCCACTCTGGAGAAGTGTACGGTGTGTCCTTAAACATCTAAACAACACAGCTTAGTGAGCATAGGGCACTTCCACTCATGGGGGTATAAATTGGGAAAATGAAAAATCAGCAAGACACAAGCACCCCAAAGTTTAGGGCTGCCCTGTTGACAAGGACCTCCACTTCATTCCACCTTCAATATCCCAGGAAAGAGAAAAATGGATAAAGGAGTTGTGGTCCTTATGTACAATGGAATATCACTCAGCCATGAAATCAATGTCATAAGGCTAGTAGCAGCATGATGAGTGGATTTAGGTACGACGATTCTAAGTGAAATAAGTCACACAGAAAAGGACACTTCTCATAAGGTATCACTGATAGAGGGAATGTAAAAACCGTTACACTTGAACTGAATTACAAAACAGAACGGAGTCACACATGCAGAAAACACACTATGGCTGCTTAACGGGAAAGGTGAGGTGGGGTGATACATAAAACAAGGGTTTCAAATTAGCTCAGATAGCGTTCCATAAACCCAATATGTAATAGACAAGACCTACTCCTTGCTCAGAGAACTGGACTCAACACGCCCTATTCACCGCACAAGAATATATCTGACTAGTAATAATCTTAAAACCTATGTATTGATATCTCTCTGTTAGTGTGTCAAGTGGGTGTAAAGCGGCATAAACACAGCAATGAAAAGCAGCTAAACCCCATTATAAAAATAAATTACTTTGAAAAACCCATGAAACAAAGACAGTGAAAGAGAGCGAAATTCTTACACAATGCGTTCAGGGGCTGTGATGCAACCTGGATTGACCATATCTAGACCCACAGCTGGATGAGACATAAGGGTGGACACTCTTGAGGCTGAGAGGTTTGGTGATGTTGGGTGAGCAAACGCAGACCATTTAAAATAATACTGCGTGGTACCCATCGCATGGGTCCCAAATCTCCAGGTTCAAGGGCATCTTGCTACATCGAAAACATGCATGAGAAACCCAGAAGATGGTACACCGTGTGATGGGGAAAGGTTTCTAAAACGCACCTCATTTCTCATCTCCTTGTGCCCGGGTTCGCTATTCCAGCCGCTTTACTAGCAATCTCCCTACTTGGAGCATCAGCACCTTTAACCTCCTGTTCCGTACAGGTTGCAATTTGTCCTGAGGGTGAACGGGAAGACGTGGAACCAATGAGAGACTAGATCTTGGTGTAGGGACAGGCACAGGTAACTCTATTTTCCCATCAGGAAGAAGAATTAACCACAGGCTCAGCCTGCCCCCCGGAACCAGAACAGGGCCTGAAGCCATCCTGCGCTTTGGCGGCCAGCTCCCTAAAAAGCGAGTTGTAAAATGGAGCTTCAGGGCACTGCAATTCACAAACCTGCAGAGTTATAAATGATAACTCTCGTCCACAAATATATTGAGGGAAGGCAAAGAAGAGGATTTGAAATCAAGGCAGAATTGCAGGAAACAGATTTCAGGAGGTAGATTCGAATCGCCTTTAAAGCACATGAAAAGCGGCAAAACGTTGACAATGATGCCCTTGGCCAAAAAGGGCGTATGCGTTTTTTCCTGAATATATTCAGGAAAAAACGCATACGCCCTTTTTGGCCATCCAAGCAACCTGGAAAGGCAAATCAGCGCTACAAAGAAGACTCACTTCCCATCGGTCAAAAGGGCCATGCTGAAAAAAGTGTCAAAAACAGAAATGCAGGACAGGCCATGGAGAAATGGGAGCCTTGCTACACTGATGGGCGGGATGTAAATTGCCAACAGCCACTCTGGAGAAGTGTACGGTGTGTCCTTAAACATCTAAACAACACAGCTTAGTGAGCATAGGGCACTTCCACTCATGGGGGTATAAATTGGGAAAATGAAAAATCAGCAAGACACAAGCACCCCAAAGTTTAGGGCTGCCCTGTTGACAAGGACCTCCACTTCATTCCACCTTCAATATCCCAGGAAAGAGAAAAATGGATAAAGGAGTTGTGGTCCTTATGTACAATGGAATATCACTCAGCCATGAAATCAATGTCATAAGGCTAGTAGCAGCATGATGAGTGGATTTAGGTACGACGATTCTAAGTGAAATAAGTCACACAGAAAAGGACACTTCTCATAAGGTATCAGTGATAGAGGGAATGTAAAAACCGTTACACTTGAACTGAATTACAAAACAGAACGGAGTCACACATGCAGAAAACACACTATGGCTGCTTAACGGGAAAGGTGAGGTGGGGTGATACATAAAACAAGGGTTTCAAATTAGCTCAGATACCGTTCCATAAACCCAATATGTAATAGACAAGACCTACTCCTTGCTCAGAGAACTGGACTCAACACGCCCTATTCACCGCACAAGAATATATCTGACTAGTAATAATCTTAAAACCTATGTATTGATATCTCTCTGTTAGTGTGTCAAGTGGGTGTAAAGCGGCATAAACACAGCAGTGAAAAGCAGCTAAACCCCATTATAAAAATAAATTACTTTTACAAACCCATGAAACAAAGACAGTGAAAGAGAGCGAAATTCTTACACAATGCGTTCAGGGGCTGTGATGCAACCTGGATTGACCATATCTAGACCCACAGCTGGATGAGACATAAGGGTGGACACTCTTGGGGCTGAGAGGTTTGGTGAGGTTGGGTGAGCAAACGCAGACCCTTTAAAGTAATACTGCGTGGTACCCATCGCATGGGTCCCAAATCTCCAGGTTCAAGGGCATCTTGCTACATCGAAAACATGCATGAGAAACCCAGAAGATGGTACACCGTGTGATGGGGAAAGGTTTCTAAAACGCACCTCATTTCTCATCTACTTGTGCTCGGGTTCGCCATTCCAGCCACTTTACTAGCAATCTCCCTACTTGGAGCATCAGCACCTTTAACCTCCTGTTCCGTACAGGTTGCAATTTGTCCTGAGGATGAACGGGAAGACATGGAACCAATGAGAGACTAGCTCTTGGTGTTGGGACATGCAGAGGTCACTCTATTTTCCCATCAGGAAGAAGAATTAACCACAGGCTCATCCTGCCCCCCGGAACCAGAACAGGGCCTGAAGCCACCCTGCGCTTTTGCGGCCATCTCCCAAAAAGACGAGTTGTAAAATGGAGGTTCAGGGCACTGCAATTCACAAACCTGCAGAGTTATAAATGATAACTCTCGTCCACAAATATATTGAGGGAAGGCAAAGAAGAGGATTTGAAATCAAGGCAGAATTGCAGGAAACAGATTTCAGGAGGTAGATTCGAATCGCCTTTAAAGCACATGAAAAGCGGCAAAACGTTGACAATGATGCCCTTGGCCAAAAAGGGCGTATGCGTTTTTTCCTGAATATATTCAGGAAAAACGCATACGCCCTTTTTGGCCAACCAAGCAACCTGGAAAGGCAAATCAGTGCTACAAAGAAGTCTCGCTTCCCATCGGTCAAAAGGACCATGCTGAAAAAAGTGTCAAAACCAGAAATGCAGGACAGGCCATGGAGAAATGGGAGCCTTGCTACACTGATGGGCGGGATGTAAATTGCCAACAGCCACTCTGGAGAAGTGTACGGAGAGTCCTGAAACGTCTAAAAAGCAAAGCTTAGAGAGCATAAGGCACTTCCACTCATGGGGGTATACATTGGGAAAATTAAAAATCAGCAAGACACAAGCACCGCAACGTTTAGGGGTGCTCTCTTGACAAGGACCTCCACTTCATTCCACCTTCAATATCCCAGGAAAGAGAAAAATGGATAAAGAAGTTGTGGTCCTTATATACAATGGAATATCACTCAGCCATGAAATCAATGTCATAAGGCTAGTAGCAGCATGATGAGTGGATTTAGGCACGACGATTCTAAGTGAAATAAGTCACACAGAAAAGGACACTTCTCATAAGGTATCACTTATAGAGGGAATGTAAAAACCGTTACACTTGAACTGAATTACAAAACAGAACAGAGTCACACATGCAGAAAACACACTATGGCTGCTTAACGGGAAAGGTGAGGTGGGGTGATACATAAAACAAGGGTTTCAAATTAGCTCAGATAGCGTTCCATAAACCCAATATGTAATAGACAAGACCTACTCCTTGCTCAGAGAACTGGACTCAACACGCCCTATTCACCGCACAAGAATATATCTGACTAGTAATAATCTTAAAACCTATGTATTGATATCTCTCTGTTAGTGTGTCAAGTGGGTGTAAAGCGGCATAAACACAGCAGTGAAAAGCAGCTAAACCCCATTATAAACATAAATTACTTTGAAAAACCCATGAAACAAAGACAGTGAAAGAGAGAGAAATTCTTACACAATGCGTTCAGGGGCTGTGATGCAACCTGGATTGACCATATCTAGACCCACAGCTGGATGAGACATAAGGGTGGACACTCTTGGGGCTGAGAGGTTTGGTGAGGTTGGGTGAGCAAACTCAGACCCTTTAAAATAATAGTGAGTGGTGGCCATCCAATGGGCCCCAAATCTCCAGGTTCAAGGGCATCTTCCTACATCGAAAACATGCATGAGAAACCCAGAAGATGGTACACCGTGTGATGGGGAAAGGTTTCTAAAACGCACCTCATTTCTCATCTCCTTGTGCCCGGGTTCGCTATTCCAGCCGCTTTACTAGCAATCTCCCTACTTGGAGCATCAGCACCTTTAACCTCCTGTTCTGTACAGGTTGCAATTTGTCCTGAGGGTGAACGGGAAGACGTGGAACCAATGAGAGACTAGATCTTGGTGTAGGAACAGGCACAGGTCACTCTATTTTCCCATCAGGAAGAAGAATTAACCACAGGCTCAGCCTGCCCCCCGGAACCAGAACAGGGCCTGAAGCCATCCTGCGCTTTGGCGGCCAGCTCCCTAAAAAGCGAGTTGTAAAATGGAGCTTCAGGGCACTGCAATTCACAAACCTGCAGAGTTATAAATGATAACTCTCGTCCACAAATATATTGAGGGAAGGCAAAGAAGAGGATTTGAAATCAAGGCAGAATTGCAGGAAACAGATTTCAGGAGGTAGATTCGAATCGCCTTTAAAGCACATGAAAAGCGGCAAAACGTTGACAATGATGCCCTTGGCCAAAAAGGGCGTATGCGTTTTTTCCTGAATATATTCAGGAAAAAACGCATACGCCCTTTTTGGCCAACCAAGCAACCTGGAAAGGCAAATCAGCGCTACAAAGAAGACTCGCTTCCCATCGGTCAAAAGGGCCATGCTGAAAAAAGTGTCAAAACCAGAAATGCAGGACAGGCCATGGAGAAATGGGAGCCTTGCTACACTGATGGGCGGGATGTAAATTGCCAACAGCCACTCTGGAGAAGTGTACGGTGTGTCCTTAAACATCTAAACAACACAGCTTAGTGAGCATAGGGCACTTCCACTCATGGGGGTATAAATTGGGAAAATTAAAAATCAGCAAGACACAAGCACCCCAAAGTTTAGGGCTGCCCTGTTGACAAGGACCTCCACTTCATTCCACCTTCAATATCCCAGGAAAGAGAAAAATGGATAAAGGAGTTGTGGTCCTTATGTACAATGGAATATCACTCAGCCATGAAATCAATGTCATAAGGCTAGTAGCAGCATGATGAGTGGATTTAGGTACGACGATTCTAAGTGAAATAAGTCACACAGAAAAGGACACTTCTCATAAGGTATCACTGATAGAGGGAATGTAAAAACCGTTACACTTGAACTGAATTACAAAAGAGAACGGAGTCACACATGCAGAAAACACACTATGGCTGCTTAACGGGAAAGGTGAGGTGGGGTGATACATAAAACAAGGGTTTCAAATTAGCTCAGATAGCGTTCCATAAACCCAATATGTAATAGACAAGACCTACTCCTTGCTCAGAGAACTGGACTCAACACGCCCTATTCACCGCACAAGAATATATCTGACTAGTAATAATCTTAAAACCTATGTATTGATATCTCTCTGTTAGTGTGTCAAGTGGGTGTAAAGCGGCATAAACACAGCAATGAAAAGCAGCTAAACCCCATTATAAAAATAAATTACTTTGAAAAACCCATGAAACAAAGACAGTGAAAGAGAGCGAAATTCTTACACAATGCGTTCAGGGGCTGTGATGCAACCTGGATTGACCATATCTAGACCCACAGCTGGATGAGACATAAGGGTGGACACTCTTGAGGCTGAGAGGTTTGGTGATGTTGGGTGAGCAAACGCAGACCATTTAAAATAATACTGCGTGGTACCCATCGCATGGGTCCCAAATCTCCAGGTTCAAGGGCATCTTGCTACATCGAAAACATGCATGAGAAACCCAGAAGATGGTACACCGTGTGATGGGGAAAGGTTTCTAAAACGCACCTCATTTCTCATCTCCTTGTGCCCGGGTTCGCTATTCCAGCCGCTTTACTAGCAATCTCCCTACTTGGAGCATCAGCACCTTTAACCTCCTGTTCCGTACAGGTTGCAATTTGTCCTGAGGGTGAACGGGAAGACGTGGAACCAATGAGAGACTAGATCTTGGTGTAGGGACAGGCACAGGTAACTCTATTTTCCCATCAGGAAGAAGAATTAACCACAGGCTCAGCCTGCCCCCCGGAACCAGAACAGGGCCTGAAGCCATCCTGCGCTTTGGCGGCCAGCTCCCTAAAAAGCGAGTTGTAAAATGGAGCTTCAGGGCACTGCAATTCACAAACCTGCAGAGTTATAAATGATAACTCTCGTCCACAAATATATTGAGGGAAGGCAAAGAAGAGGATTTGAAATCAAGGCAGAATTGCAGGAAACAGATTTCAGGAGGTAGATTCGAATCGCCTTTAAAGCACATGAAAAGCGGCAAAACGTTGACAATGATGCCCTTGGCCAAAAAGGGCGTATGCGTTTTTTCCTGAATATATTCAGGAAAAAACGCATACGCCCTTTTTGGCCATCCAAGCAACCTGGAAAGGCAAATCAGCGCTACAAAGAAGACTCACTTCCCATCGGTCAAAAGGGCCATGCTGAAAAAAGTGTCAAAAACAGAAATGCAGGACAGGCCATGGAGAAATGGGAGCCTTGCTACACTGATGGGCGGGATGTAAATTGCCAACAGCCACTCTGGAGAAGTGTACGGTGTGTCCTTAAACATCTAAACAACACAGCTTAGTGAGCATAGGGCACTTCCACTCATGGGGGTATAAATTGGGAAAATGAAAAATCAGCAAGACACAAGCACCCCAAAGTTTAGGGCTGCCCTGTTGACAAGGACCTCCACTTCATTCCACCTTCAATATCCCAGGAAAGAGAAAAATGGATAAAGGAGTTGTGGTCCTTATGTACAATGGAATATCACTCAGCCATGAAATCAATGTCATAAGGCTAGTAGCAGCATGATGAGTGGATTTAGGTACGACGATTCTAAGTGAAATAAGTCACACAGAAAAGGACACTTCTCATAAGGTATCAGTGATAGAGGGAATGTAAAAACCGTTACACTTGAACTGAATTACAAAACAGAACGGAGTCACACATGCAGAAAACACACTATGGCTGCTTAACGGGAAAGGTGAGGTGGGGTGATACATAAAACAAGGGTTTCAAATTAGCTCAGATACCGTTCCATAAACCCAATATGTAATAGACAAGACCTACTCCTTGCTCAGAGAACTGGACTCAACACGCCCTATTCACCGCACAAGAATATATCTGACTAGTAATAATCTTAAAACCTATGTATTGATATCTCTCTGTTAGTGTGTCAAGTGGGTGTAAAGCGGCATAAACACAGCAGTGAAAAGCAGCTAAACCCCATTATAAAAATAAATTACTTTTACAAACCCATGAAACAAAGACAGTGAAAGAGAGCGAAATTCTTACACAATGCGTTCAGGGGCTGTGATGCAACCTGGATTGACCATATCTAGACCCACAGCTGGATGAGACATAAGGGTGGACACTCTTGGGGCTGAGAGGTTTGGTGAGGTTGGGTGAGCAAACGCAGACCCTTTAAAGTAATACTGCGTGGTACCCATCGCATGGGTCCCAAATCTCCAGGTTCAAGGGCATCTTGCTACATCGAAAACATGCATGAGAAACCCAGAAGATGGTACACCGTGTGATGGGGAAAGGTTTCTAAAACGCACCTCATTTCTCATCTCCTTGTGCTCGGGTTCGCCATTCCAGCCACTTTACTAGCAATCTCCCTACTTGGAGCATCAGCACCTTTAACCTCCTGTTCCGTACAGGTTGCAATTTGTCCTGAGGATGAACGGGAAGACATGGAACCAATGAGAGACTATCTCTTGGTGTTGGGACATGCAGAGGTCACTCTATTTTCCCATCAGGAAGAAGAATTAACCACAGGCTCATCCTGCCCCACGGAACCAGAACAGGGCCTGAAGCCACCCTGCGCTTTTGCGGCCATCTCCCAAAAAGACGAGTTGTAAAATGGAGCTTCAGGGCACTGCAATTCACAAACCTGCAGAGTTATAAATGATAACTCTCGTCCACAAATATATTGAGGGAAGGCAAAGAAGAGGATTTGAAATCAAGGCAGAATTGCAGGAAACAGATTTCAGGAGGTAGATTCGAATCGCCTTTAAAGCACATGAAAAGCGGCAAAACGTTGACAATGATGCCCTTGGCCAAAAAGGGCGTATGCGTTTTTTCCTGAATATATTCAGGAAAAACGCATACGCCCTTTTTGGCCAACCAAGCAACCTGGAAAGGCAAATCAGTGCTACAAAGAAGTCTCGCTTCCCATCGGTCAAAAGGACCATGCTGAAAAAAGTGTCAAAACCAGAAATGCAGGACAGGCCATGGAGAAATGGGAGCCTTGCTACACTGATGGGCGGGATGTAAATTGCCAACAGCCACTCTGGAGAAGTGTACGGAGAGTCCTGAAACGTCTAAAAAGCAAAGCTTAGAGAACATAAGGCACTTCCACTCATGGGGGTATACATTGGGAAAATTAAAAATCAGCAAGACACAAGCACCGCAAAGTTTAGGGGTGCTCTCTTGACAAGGACCTCCACTTCATTCCACCTTCAATATCCCAGGAAAGAGAAAAATGGATAAAGAAGTTGTGGTCCTTATGTACAATGGAATATCACTCAGCCATGAAATCAATGTCATAAGGCTAGTAGCAGCATGATGAGTGGATTTAGGTACGACGATTCTAAGTGAAATAAGTCACACAGAAAAGGACACTTCTCATATGGTATCACTGATAGAGGGAATGTAAAAACCGTTACACTTGAACTGAATTACAAAACAGAACGGAGTCACACATGCAGAAAACACACTATGGCTGCTTAACGGGAAAGGTGAGGTGGGGTGATACATAAAACAAGGGTTTCAAATTAGCTCAGATAGCGTTCCATAAACCCAATATGTAATAGACAAGACCTACTCCTTGCTCAGAGAACTGGACTCAACACGCCCTATTCACCGCACAAGAATATATCTGACTAGTAATAATCTTAAAACCTATGTATTGATATCTCTCTGTTAGTGTGTCAAGTGGGTGTAAAGCGGCATAAACACAGCAGTGAAAAGCAGCTAAACCCCATTATAAAAATAAATTACTTTTACAAACCCATGAAACAAAGACAGTGAAAGAGAGCGAAATTCTTACACAATGCGTTCAGGGGCTGTGATGCAACCTGGATTGACCATATCTAGACCCACAGCTGGATGAGACATAAGGGTGGACACTCTTGGGGCTGAGAGGTTTGGTGAGGTTGGGTGAGCAAACGCAGACCCTTTAAATTAATACTGTGTGGTACCCATCGCATGGGTCCCAAATCTCCAGGTTCAAGGGCATCTTGCTACATCGAAAACATGCATGAGAAACCCAGAAGATGGTACACCGTGTGATGGGGAAAGGTTTCTAAAACGCACCTCATTTCTCATCTCCTTGTGCTCGGGTTCGCCATTCCAGCCACTTTACTAGCAATCTCCCTACTTGGAGCATCAGCACCTTTAACCTCCTGTTCCGTACAGGTTGCAATTTGTCCTGAGGATGAACGGGAAGACATGGAACCAATGAGAGACTAGCTCTTGGTGTTGGGACATGCAGAGGTCACTCTATTTTCCCATCAGGAAGAAGAATTAACCACAGGCTCATCCTGCCCCCCGGAACCAGAACAGGGCCTGAAGCCACCCTGCGCTTTTGCGGCCATCTCCCAAAAAGACGAGTTGTAAAATGGAGCTTCAGGGCACTGCAATTCACAAACCTGCAGAGTTATAAATGATAACTCTCGTCCACAAATATATTGAGGGAAGGCAAAGAAGAGGATTTGAAATCAAGGCAGAATTGCAGGAAACAGAATTCAGGAGGTAGATTCGAATCGCCTTTAAAGCACATGAAAAGCGGCAAAACGTTGACAATGATGCCCTTGGCCAAAAAGGGCGTATGCGTTTTTTCCTGAATATATTCAGGAAAAACGCATACACCCTTTTTGGCCAACCAAGCAACCTGGAAAGGCAAATCAGTGCAACAAAGAAGTCTCGCTTCCCATCGGTCAAAAGGACCATGCTGAAAAAAGTGTCAAAACCAGAAATGCAGGACAGGCCATGGAGAAATGGGAGCCTTGCTACACTGATGGGCGGGATGTAAATTGCCAACAGCCACTCTGGAGAAGTGTACGGAGAGTCCTGAAACGTCTAAAAAGCAAAGCTTAGAGAGCATAAGGCACTTCCACTCATGGGGGTATACATTGGGAAAATTAAAAATCAGCAAGACACAAGCACCGCAAAGTTTAGGGGTGCTCTCTTGACAAGGACCTCCACTTCATTCCACCTTCAATATCCCAGGAAAGAGAAAAATGGATAAAGAAGTTGTGGTCCTTATGTACAATGGAATATCACTCAGCCATGAAATCAATGTCATAAGGCTAGTAGCAGCATGATGAGTGGATTTAGGTACGACGATTCTAAGTGAAATAAGTCACACAGAAAAGGACACTTCTCATATGGTATCACTGATAGAGGGAATGTAAAAACCGTTACACTTGAACTGAATTACAAAACAGAACGGAGTCACACATGCAGAAAACACACTATGGCTGCTTAACGGGAAAGGTGAGGTGGGGTGATACATAAAACAAGGGTTTCAAATTAGCTCAGATAGCGTTCCATAAACCCAATATGTAATAGACAAGACCTACTCCTTGCTCAGAGAACTGGACTCAACACGCCCTATTCACCGCACAAGAATATATCTGACTAGTAATAATCTTAAAACCTATGTATTGATATCTCTCTGTTAGTGTGTCAAGTGGGTGTAAAGCGGCATAAACACAGCAGTGAAAAGCAGCTAAACCCCATTATAAACATAAATTACTTTGAAAAACCCATGAAACAAAGACAGTGAAAGAGAGAGAAATTCTTACACAATGCGTTCAGGGGCTGTGATGCAACCTGGATTGACCATATCTAGACCCACAGCTGGATGAGACATAAGGGAGGACACTCTTGGGGCTGAGAGGTTTGGTGAGGTTGGGTGAGCAAACTCAGACCCTTTAAAATAATAGTGAGTGGTGGCCATCCAATGGGCCCCAAATCTCCAGGTTCAAGGGCATCTTCCTACATCGAAAACATGCATGAGAAACCCAGAAGATGGTACACCGTGTGATGGGGAAAGGTTTCTAAAACGCACCTCATTTCTCATCTCCTTGTGCCCGGGTTCGCTATTCCAGCCGCTTTACTAGCAATCTCCCTACTTGGAGCATCAGCACCTTTAACCTCCTGTTCTGTACAGGTTGCAATTTGTCCTGAGGGTGAACGGGAAGACGTGGAACCAATGAGAGACTAGATCTTGGTGTAGGAACAGGCACAGGTCACTCTATTTTCCCATCAGGAAGAAGAATTAACCACAGGCTCAGCCTGCCCCCCGGAACCAGAACAGGGCCTGAAGCCATCCTGCGCTTTGGCGGCCAGCTCCCTAAAAAGCGAGTTGTAAAATGGAGCTTCAGGGCACTGCAATTCACAAACCTGCAGAGTTATAAATGATAACTCTCGTCCACAAATATATTGAGGGAAGGCAAAGAAGAGGATTTGAAATCAAGGCAGAATTGCAGGAAACAGATTTCAGGAGGTAGATTCGAATCGCCTTTAAAGCACATGAAAAGCGGCAAAACGTTGACAATGATGCCCTTGGCCAAAAAGGGCGTATGCGTTTTTTCCTGAATATATTCAGGAAAAAACGCATACGCCCTTTTTGGCCAACCAAGCAACCTGGAAAGGCAAATCAGCGCTACAAAGAAGACTCGCTTCCCATCGGTCAAAAGGGCCATGCTGAAAAAAGTGTCAAAACCAGAAATGCAGGACAGGCCATGGAGAAATGGGAGCCTTGCTACACTGATGGGCGGGATGTAAATTGCCAACAGCCACTCTGGAGAAGTGTACGGTGTGTCCTTAAACATCTAAACAACACAGCTTAGTGAGCATAGGGCACTTCCACTCATGGGGGTATAAATTGGGAAAATTAAAAATCAGCAAGACACAAGCACCCCAAAGTTTAGGGCTGCCCTGTTGACAAGGACCTCCACTTCATTCCACCTTCAATATCCCAGGAAAGAGAAAAATGGATAAAGGAGTTGTGGTCCTTATGTACAATGGAATATCACTCAGCCATGAAATCAATGTCATAAGGCTAGTAGCAGCATGATGAGTGGATTTAGGTACGACGATTCTAAGTGAAATAAGTCACACAGAAAAGGACACTTCTCATAAGGTATCACTGATAGAGGGAATGTAAAAACCGTTACACTTGAACTGAATTACAAAACAGAACGGAGTCACACATGCAGAAAACACACTATGGCTGCTTAACGGGAAAGGTGAGGTGGGGTGATACATAAAACAAGGGTTTCAAATTAGCTCAGATAGCGTTCCATAAACCCAATATGTAATAGACAAGACCTACTCCTTGCTCAGAGAACTGGACTCAACACACCCTATTCACCGCACAAGAATATATCTGACTAGTAATAATCTTAAAACCTATGTATTGATATCTCTCTGTTAGTGTGTCAAGTGGGTGTAAAGCGGCATAAACACAGCAATGAAAAGCAGCTAAACCCCATTATAAAAATAAATTACTTTGAAAAACCCATGAAACAAAGACAGTGAAAGAGAGCGAAATTCTTACACAATGCGTTCAGGGGCTGTGATGCAACCTGGATTGACCATATCTAGACCCACAGCTGGATGAGACATAAGGGTGGACACTCTTGAGGCTGAGAGGTTTGGTGAGGTTGGGTGAGCAAACGCAGACCCTTTAAAATAATACTGCGTGGTACCCATCGCATGGGTCCCAAATCTCCAGGTTCAAGGGCATCTTGCTACATCGAAAACATGCATGAGAAACCCAGAAGATGGTACACCGTGTGATGGGGAAAGGTTTCTAAAACGCACCTCATTTCTCATCTCCTTGTGCCCGGGTTCGCCATTCCAGCCGCTTTACTAGCAATCTCCCTACTTGGAGCATCAGCACCTTTAACCTCCTGTTCCGTACAGGTTGCAATTTGTCCTGAGGATGAACGGGAAGACGTGGAACCAATGAGAGACTAGCTCTTGGTGTGGGGACAGGCACAGGTCACTCTATTTTCCCATCAGGAAGAAGAATTAACAACAGGCTCAGCCTGCCCCCCGGAACCAGAACAGGGCCTGAAGCCATCCTGCGCTTTTGCGGCCACCTCCCTAAAAAGCGAGTTGTAAAATGGAGGTTCAGGGCACTGCAATTCACAAACCTGCAGAGTTTTAAATGATAACTCTCGTCCACAAATATATTGAGGGAAGGCAAAGAAGAGGATTTGAAATCAAGGCAGAATTGCAGGAAACAGATTTCAGGAGGTAGATTCGAATCGCCTTTAAAGCACATGAAAAGCGGCAAAACGTTGACAATGATGCCATTGGCCAAAAAGGGCGTATGCGTTTTTTCCTGAATATATTCAGGAAAAAACGCATACGCCCTTTTTGGCCAACCAAGCAACCTGGAAAGGCAAATCACCGCTAAAAAAAGTCTCGCTACCCATTGGTCAAAATGGCCATGCTAAAAAAAGTCTGAAAACCAGAAATGCAGGAAACGCCATGCAGAAATGGGAGCCATGCTACACTGATGGGCGGGATGTAAATTGCCAACAGCCACTCTGGAGAAGTGTACGGAGAGTCCTGAAACGTCTAAAAAGCAAAGCTTAGAGAGCATAGGGCACTTCCACTCATGGGGGTATACATTGGGAAAATTAAAAATCAGCAAGACACAAGCACCACAAAGTTTAGCGCTGCTCTCTTGACAAGGACCTCGACTTCATTCCACCTTCAATATCCCAGGAAAGAGAAAAATGGATAAACAAGTTGTGGTCCTTATATACAATGGAATATCACTCAGCCATGAAATCAATGTCATAAGGCTAGTAGCAGCATGATGAGTGGATTTAGGTACGACGATTCTAAGTGAAATAAGTCACACAGAAAAGGACACTTCTCATAAGGTATCACTTATAGAGGGAATGTAAAAACCGTTACACTTGAACTGAATTACAAAACAGAACAGAGTCACACATGCAGAAAACACACTATGGCTGCTTAACGGGAAAGGTGAGGTGGGGTGATACATAAAACAAGGGTTTCAAATTAGCTCAGATACCGTTCCATAAACCCAATATGTAATAGACAAGACCTACTCCTTGCTCAGAGAACTGGTCTCAACACGCCCTATTCACCGCACAAGAATATATCTGACTAGTAATAATCTTAAAACCTATGTATTGATATCTCTCTGTTAGTGTGTCAAGTGGGTGTAAAGCGGCATAAACACAGCAATGAAAAGCAGCTAAACCCCATTATAAAAATAAATGACTTTGAAAAACCCATGAAACAAAGACAGTGAAAGAGAGCAAAATTCTTACACAATGCGTTCAGGGGCTGTGATGCAACCTGGATTGACCATATCTAGACCCACAGCTGGATGAGACATAAGGGTGGACACTCTTGAGGCTGAGAGGTTTGGTGAGGTTGGGTGAGCAAACGCAGACCCTTTAAAATAATACTGCGTTGTACCCATCGCATGGGTCCCAAATCTCCAGGTTCAAGGGCATCTTGCTACATCGAAAACATGCATGAGAAACCCAGAAGATGGTACACCGTGTGATGGGGAAAGGTTTCTAAAACGCACCTCATTTCTCATCTCCTTGTGCCCGGGTTCGCTATTCCAGCCGCTTTACTAGCAATC
Organism: Balaenoptera ricei; assembly: GCF_028023285.1. Taxonomy (NCBI): domain Eukaryota; kingdom Metazoa; phylum Chordata; class Mammalia; order Artiodactyla; family Balaenopteridae; genus Balaenoptera; species Balaenoptera ricei. Next base: position 48,935 of record NW_026777941.1, read on the forward strand.
TCCCTCCTTGGAGCATCAGCACCTTTAACCTCCTGTTCCGTACAGGTTGCAATTTGTCCTGAGGGTGAACGGGAAGACGTGGAACCAATGAGAGACTAGATCTTGGTGTAGGGACATGCAGAGGTCACTCTATTTTCCCATCAGGAAGAAGAATTAACCACAGGCTCAGCCTGCCCCCCGGAACCAGAACAGGGCCTGAAGCCACCCTGCGCTTTTGCGGCCATCTCTCAAAAAGACGAGTTGTAAAATGGAGCTTCAGGGCACTGCAATTCACAAACCTGCAGAGTTATAAATGATAACTCTCGTCCACAAATATATTGAGGGAAGGCAAAGAAGAGGATTTGAAATCAAGGCAGAATTGCAGGAAACAGATTTCAGGAGGTAGATTCGAATCGCCTTTAAAGCACATGAAAAGCGGCAAAACGTTGACAATGATGCCCTTGGCCAAAAAGGGCGTATGCGTTTTTTCCTGAATATATTCAGGAAAAACGCATACGACCTTTTTGGCCAACCAAGCAACCTGGAAAGGCAAATCAGTGCTACAAAGAAGTCTCGCTTCCCATCGGTCAAAAGGACCATGCTGAAAAAAGTGTCAAAACCAGAAATGCAGGACAGGCCATGGAGAAATGGGAGCCTTGCTACACTGATGGGCGGGATGTAAATTGCCAACAGCCACTCTGGAGAAGTGTACGGAGAGTCCTGAAACGTCTAAAAAGCAAAGCTTAGAGAACATAAGGCACTTCCACTCATGGGGGTATACATTGGGAAAATTAAAAATCAGCAAGACACAAGCACCGCAAAGTTTAGGGGTGCTCTCTTGACAAGGACCTCCACTTCATTCCACCTTCAATATCCCAGGAAAGAGAAAAATGGATAAAGAAGTTGTGGTCCTTATGTACAATGGAATATCACTCAGCCATGAAATCAATGTCATAAGGCTAGTAGCAGCATGATGAGTGGATTTAGGTACGACGATTCTAAGTGAAATAAGTCACACAGAAAAGGACACTTCTCATATGGTATCACTGATAGAGGGAATGTAAAAACCGTTACACTTGAACTGAATTACAAAACAGAACGGAGTCACACATGCAGAAAACACACTATGGCTGCTTAACGGGAAAGGTGAGGTGGGGTGATACATAAAACAAGGGTTTCAAATTAGCTCAGATAGCGTTCCATAAACCCAATATGTAATAGACAAGACCTACTCCTTGCTCAGAGAACTGGACTCAACACGCCCTATTCACCGCACAAGAATATATCTGACTAGTAATAATCTTAAAACCTATGTATTGATATCTCTCTGTTAGTGTTTCAAGTGGGTGTAAAGCGGCATAAACACAGCAGTGAAAAGCAGCTAAACCCCATTATAAACATAAATTACTTTGAAAAACCCATGAAACAAAGACAGTGAAAGAGAGAGAAATTCTTACACAATGCGTTCAGGGGCTGTGATGCAACCTGGATTGACCATATCTAGACCCACAGCTGGATGAGACATAAGGGAGGACACTCTTGGGGCTGAGAGGTTTGGTGAGGTTGGGTGAGCAAACTCAGACCCTTTAAAATAATAGTGAGTGGTGGCCATCCAATGGGCCCCAAATCTCCAGGTTCAAAGGCATCTTCCTACATCGAAAACATGCATGAGAAACCCAGAAGATGGTACACCGTGTGATGGGGAAAGGTTTCTAAAACGCACCTCATTTCTCATCTCCTTGTGCCCGGGTTCGCTATTCCAGCCGCTTTACTAGCAATCTCCCTACTTGGAGCATCAGCACCTTTAACCTCCTGTTCTGTACAGGTTGCAATTTGTCCTGAGGGTGAACGGGAAGACGTGGAACCAATGAGAGACTAGATCTTGGTGTAGGAACAGGCACAGGTCACTCTATTTTCCCATCAGGAAGAAGAATTAACCACAGGCTCAGCCTGCCCCCCGGAACCAGAACAGGGCCTGAAGCCATCCTGCGCTTTTGCGGCCAGCTCCCTAAAAAGCGAGTTGTAAAATGGAGCTTCAGGGCACTGCAATTCACAAACCTGCAGAGTTATAAATGATAACTCTCGTCCACAAATATATTGAGGGAAGGCAAAGAAGAGGATTTGAAATCAAGGCAGAATTGCAGGAAACAGATTTCAGGAGGTAGATTCGAATCGCCTTTAAAGCACATGAAAAGCGGCAAAACGTTGACAATGATGCCCTTGGCCAAAAAGGGCGTATGCGTTTTTTCCTGAATATATTCAGGAAAAAACGCATACGCCCTTTTTGGCCAACCAAGCAACCTGGAAAGGCAAATCAGCGCTACAAAGAAGACTCGCTTCCCATCGGTCAAAAGGGCCATGCTGAAAAAAGTGTCAAAACCAGAAATGCAGGACAGGCCATGGAGAAATGGGAGCCTTGCTACACTGATGGGCGGGATGTAAATTGCCAACAGCCACTCTGGAGAAGTGTACGGTGTGTCCTTAAACATCTAAACAACACAGCTTAGTGAGCATAGGGCACTTCCACTCATGGGGGTATAAATTGGGAAAATTAAAAATCAGCAAGACACAAGCACCCCAAAGTTTAGGGCTGCCCTGTTGACAAGGACCTCCACTTCATTCCACCTTCAATATCCCAGGAAAGAGAAAAATGGATAAAGGAGTTGTGGTCCTTATGTACAATGGAATATCACTCAGCCATGAAATCAATGTCATAAGGCTAGTAGCAGCATGATGAGTGGATTTAGGTACGACGATTCTAAGTGAAATAAGTCACACAGAAAAGGACACTTCTCATAAGGTATCACTGATAGAGGGAATGTAAAAACCGTTACACTTGAACTGAATTACAAAACAGAACGGAGTCACACATGCAGAAAACACACTATGGCTGCTTAACGGGAAAGGTGAGGTGGGGTGATACATAAAACAAGGGTTTCAAATTAGCTCAGATAGCGTTCCATAAACCCAATATGTAATAGACAAGACCTACTCCTTGCTCAGAGAACTGGACTCAACACGCCCTATTCACCGCACAAGAATATATCTGACTAGTAATAATCTTAAAACCTATGTATTGATATCTCTCTGTTAGTGTGTCAAGTGGGTGTAAAGCGGCATAAACACAGCAGTGAAAAGCAGCTAAACCCCATTATAAAAATAAATTACTTTTACAAACCCATGAAACAAAGACAGTGAAAGAGAGCGAAATTCTTACACAATGCGTTCAGGGGCTGTGATGCAACCTGGATTGACCATATCTAGACCCACAGCTGGATGAGACATAAGGGTGGACACTCTTGGGGCTGAGAGGTTTGGTGAGGTTGGGTGAGCAAACGCAGACCCTTTAAAGTAATACTGCGTGGTACCCATCGCATGGGTCCCAAATCTCCAGGTTCAAGGGCATCTTGCTACATCGAAAACATGCATGAGAAACCCAGAAGATGGTACACCGTGTGATGGGGAAAGGTTTCTAAAACGCACCTCATTTCTCATCTCCTTGTGCTCGGGTTCGCCATTCCAGCCACTTTACTAGCAATCTCCCTACTTGGAGCATCAGCACCTTTAACCTCCTGTTCCGTACAGGTTGCAATTTGTCCTGAGGATGAACGGGAAGACATGGAACCAATGAGAGACTAGCTCTTGGTGTTGGGACATGCAGAGGTCACTCTATTTTCCCATCAGGAAGAAGAATTAACCACAGGCTCATCCTGCCCCCCGGAACCAGAACAGGGCCTGAAGCCACCCTGCGCTTTTGCGGCCATCTCCCAAAAAGACGAGTTGTAAAATGGAGCTTCAGGGCACTGCAATTCACAAACCTGCAGAGTTATAAATGATAACTCTCGTCCACAAATATATTGAGGGAAGGCAAAGAAGAGGATTTGAAATCAAGGCAGAATTGCAGGAAACAGATTTCAGGAGGTAGATTCGAATCGCCTTTAAAGCACATGAAAAGCGGCAAAACGTTGACAATGATGCCCTTGGCCAAAAAGGGCGTATGCGTTTTTTCCTGAATATATTCAGGAAAAACGCATACACCCTTTTTGGCCAACCAAGCAACCTGGAAAGGCAAATCAGTGCTACAAAGAAGTCTCGCTTCCCATCGGTCAAAAGGACCATGCTGAAAAAAGTGTCAAAACCAGAAATGCAGGACAGGCCATGGAGAAATGGGAGCCTTGCTACACTGATGGGCGGGATGTAAATTGCCAACAGCCACTCTGGAGAAGTGTACGGAGAGTCCTGAAACGTCTAAAAAGCAAAGCTTAGAGAACATAAGGCACTTCCACTCATGGGGGTATACATTGGGAAAATTAAAAATCAGCAAGACACAAGCACCGCAAAGTTTAGGGGTGCTCTCTTGACAAGGACCTCCACTTCATTCCACCTTCAATATCCCAGGAAAGAGAAAAATGGATAAAGAAGTTGTGGTCCTTATGTACAATGGAATATCACTCAGCCATGAAATCAATGTCATAAGGCTAGTAGCAGCATGATGAGTGGATTTAGGTACGACGATTCTAAGTGAAATAAGTCACACAGAAAAGGACACTTCTCATATGGTATCACTGATAGAGGGAATGTAAAAACCGTTACACTTGAACTGAATTACAAAACAGAACGGAGTCACACATGCAGAAAACACACTATGGCTGCTTAACGGGAAAGGTGAGGTGGGGTGATACATAAAACAAGGGTTTCAAATTAGCTCAGATAGCGTTCCATAAACCCAATATGTAATAGACAAGACCTACTCCTTGCTCAGAGAACTGGACTCAACACGCCCTATTCACCGCACAAGAATATATCTGACTAGTAATAATCTTAAAACCTATGTATTGATATCTCTCTGTTAGTGTGTCAAGTGGGTGTAAAGCGGCATAAACACAGCAGTGAAAAGCAGCTAAACCCCATTATAAACATAAATTACTTTGAAAAACCCATGAAACAAAGACAGTGAAAGAGAGAGAAATTCTTACACAATGCGTTCAGGGGCTGTGATGCAACCTGGATTGACCATATCTAGACCCACAGCTGGATGAGACATAAGGGAGGACACTCTTGGGGCTGAGAGGTTTGGTGAGGTTGGGTGAGCAAACTCAGACCCTTTAAAATAATAGTGAGTGGTGGCCATCCAATGGGCCCCAAATCTCCAGGTTCAAAGGCATCTTCCTACATCGAAAACATGCATGAGAAACCCAGAAGATGGTACACCGTGTGATGGGGAAAGGTTTCTAAAACGCACCTCATTTCTCATCTCCTTGTGCCCGGGTTCGCTATTCCAGCCGCTTTACTAGCAATCTCCCTACTTGGAGCATCAGCACCTTTAACCTCCTGTTCTGTACAGGTTGCAATTTGTCCTGAGGGTGAACGGGAAGACGTGGAACCAATGAGAGACTAGATCTTGGTGTAGGAACAGGCACAGGTCACTCTATTTTCCCATCAGGAAGAAGAATTAACCACAGGCTCAGCCTGCCCCCCGGAACCAGAACAGGGCCTGAAGCCATCCTGCGCTTTGGCGGCCAGCTCCCTAAAAAGCGAGTTGTAAAATGGAGCTTCAGGGCACTGCAATTCACAAACCTGCAGAGTTATAAATGATAACTCTCGTCCACAAATATATTGAGGGAAGGCAAAGAAGAGGATTTGAAATCAAGGCAGAATTGCAGGAAACAGATTTCAGGAGGTAGATTCGAATCGCCTTTAAAGCACATGAAAAGCGGCAAAACGTTGACAATGATGCCCTTGGCCAAAAAGGGCGTATGCGTTTTTTCCTGAATATATTCAGGAAAAAACGCATACGCCCTTTTTGGCCAACCAAGCAACCTGGAAAGGCAAATCAGCGCTACAAAGAAGACTCGCTTCCCATCGGTCAAAAGGGCCATGCTGAAAAAAGTGTCAAAACCAGAAATGCAGGACAGGCCATGGAGAAATGGGAGCCTTGCTACACTGATGGGCGGGATGTAAATTGCCAACAGCCACTCTGGAGAAGTGTACGGTGTGTCCTTAAACATCTAAACAACACAGCTTAGTGAGCATAGGGCACTTCCACTCATGGGGGTATAAATTGGGAAAATTAAAAATCAGCAAGACACAAGCACCCCAAAGTTTAGGGCTGCCCTGTTGACAAGGACCTCCACTTCATTCCACCTTCAATATCCCAGGAAAGAGAAAAATGGATAAAGGAGTTGTGGTCCTTATGTACAATGGAATATCACTCAGCCATGAAATCAATGTCATAAGGCTAGTAGCAGCATGATGAGTGGATTTAGGTACGACGATTCTAAGTGAAATAAGTCACACAGAAAAGGACACTTCTCATAAGGTATCAGTGATAGAGGGAATGTAAAAACCGTTACACTTGAACTGAATTACAAAACAGAACGGAGTCACACATGCAGAAAACACACTATGGCTGCTTAACGGGAAAGGTGAGGTGGGGTGATACATAAAACAAGGGTTTCAAATTAGCTCAGATAGCGTTCCATAAACCCAATATGTAATAGACAAGACCTACTCCTTGCTCAGAGAACTGGACTCAACACGCCCTATTCACCGCACAAGAATATATCTGACTAGTAATAATCTTAAAACCTATGTATTGATATCTCTCTGTTAGTGTGTCAAGTGGGTGTAAAGCGGCATAAACACAGCAGTGAAAAGCAGCTAAACCCCATTATAAAAATAAATTACTTTTACAAACCCATGAAACAAAGACAGTGAAAGAGAGCGAAATTCTTACACAATGCGTTCAGGGGCTGTGATGCAACCTGGATTGACCATATCTAGACCCACAGCTGGATGAGACATAAGGGTGGACACTCTTGGGGCTGAGAGGTTTGGTGAGGTTGGGTGAGCAAACGCAGACCCTTTAAAGTAATACTGCGTGGTACCCATCGCATGGGTCCCAAATCTCCAGGTTCAAGGGCATCTTGCTACATCGAAAACATGCATGAGAAACCCAGAAGATGGTACACCGTGTGATGGGGAAAGGTTTCTAAAACGCACCTCATTTCTCATCTCCTTGTGCTCGGGTTCGCCATTCCAGCCACTTTACTAGCAATCTCCCTACTTGGAGCATCAGCACCTTTAACCTCCTGTTCCGTACAGGTTGCAATTTGTCTTGAGGATGAACGGGAAGACATGGAACCAATGAGAGACTAGCTCTTGGTGTTGGGACATGCAGAGGTCACTCTATTTTCCCATCAGGAAGAAGAATTAACCACAGGCTCATCCTGCCCCCCGGAACCAGAACAGGGCCTGAAGCCACCCTGCGCTTTTGCGGCCATCTCCCAAAAAGACGAGTTGTAAAATGGAGCTTCAGGGCACTGCAATTCACAAACCTGCAGAGTTATAAATGATAACTCTCGTCCACAAATATATTGAGGGAAGGCAAAGAAGAGGATTTGAAATCAAGGCAGAATTGCAGGAAACAGATTTCAGGAGGTAGATTCGAATCGCCTTTAAAGCACATGAAAAGCGGCAAAACGTTGACAATGATGCCCTTGGCCAAAAAGGGCGTATGCGTTTTTTCCTGAATATATTCAGGAAAAACGCATACGCACTTTTTGGCCAACCAAGCAACCTGGAAAGGCAAATCAGTGCTACAAAGAAGTCTCGCTTCCCATCGGTCAAAAGGACCATGCTGAAAAAAGTGTCAAAACCAGAAATGCAGGACAGGCCATGGAGAAATGGGAGCCTTGCTACACTGATGGGCGGGATGTAAATTGCCAACAGCCACTCTGGAGAAGTGTACGGAGAGTCCTGAAACGTCTAAAAAGCAAAGCTTAGAGAGCATAAGGCACTTCCACTCATGGGGGTATACATTGGGAAAATTAAAAATCAGCAAGACACAAGCACCGCAAAGTTTAGGGGTGCTCTCTTGACAAGGACCTCCACTTCATTCCACCTTCAATATCCCAGGAAAGAGAAAAATGGATAAAGAAGTTGTGGTCCTTATGTACAATGGAATATCACTCAGCCATGAAATCAATGTCATAAGGCTAGTAGCAGCATGATGAGTGGATTTAGGTACGACGATTCTAAGTGAAATAAGTCACACAGAAAAGGACACTTCTCATATGGTATCACTGATAGAGGGAATGTAAAAACCGTTACACTTGAACTGAATTACAAAACAGAACGGAGTCACACATGCAGAAAACACACTATGGCTGCTTAACGGGAAAGGTGAGGTGGGGTGATACATAAAACAAGGGTTTCAAATTAGCTCAGATAGCGTTCCATAAACCCAATATGTAATAGACAAGACCTACTCCTTGCTCAGAGAACTGGACTCAACACGCCCTATTCACCGCACAAGAATATATCTGACTAGTAATAATCTTAAAACCTATGTATTGATATCTCTCTGTTAGTGTGTCAAGTGGGTGTAAAGCGGCATAAACACAGCAGTGAAAAGCAGCTAAACCCCATTATAAACATAAATTACTTTGAAAAACCCATGAAACAAAGACAGTGAAAGAGAGAGAAATTCTTACACAATGCGTTCAGGGGCTGTGATGCAACCTGGATTGACCATATCTAGACCCACAGCTGGATGAGACATAAGGGAGGACACTCTTGGGGCTGAGAGGTTTGGTGAGGTTGGGTGAGCAAACTCAGACCCTTTAAAATAATAGTGAGTGGTGGCCATCCAATGGGCCCCAAATCTCCAGGTTCAAGGGCATCTTCCTACATCGAAAACATGCATGAGAAACCCAGAAGATGGTACACCGTGTGATGGGGAAAGGTTTCTAAAACGCACCTCATTTCTCATCTCCTTGTGCCCGGGTTCGCTATTCCAGCCGCTTTACTAGCAATCTCCCTACTTGGAGCATCAGCACCTTTAACCTCCTGTTCTGTACAGGTTGCAATTTGTCCTGAGGGTGAACGGGAAGACGTGGAACCAATGAGAGACTAGATCTTGGTGTAGGAACAGGCACAGGTCACTCTATTTTCCCATCAGGAAGAAGAATTAACCACAGGCTCAGCCTGCCCCCCGGAACCAGAACAGGGCCTGAAGCCATCCTGCGCTTTGGCGGCCAGCTCCCTAAAAAGCGAGTTGTAAAATGGAGCTTCAGGGCACTGCAATTCACAAACCTGCAGAGTTATAAATGATAACTCTCGTCCACAAATATATTGAGGGAAGGCAAAGAAGAGGATTTGAAATCAAGGCAGAATTGCAGGAAACAGATTTCAGGAGGTAGATTCGAATCGCCTTTAAAGCACATGAAAAGCGGCAAAACGTTGACAATGATGCCCTTGGCCAAAAAGGGCGTATGCGTTTTTTCCTGAATATATTCAGGAAAAAACGCATACGCCCTTTTTGGCCAACCAAGCAACCTGGAAAGGCAAATCAGCGCTACAAAGAAGACTCGCTTCCCATCGGTCAAAAGGGCCATGCTGAAAAAAGTGTCAAAACCAGAAATGCAGGACAGGCCATGGAGAAATGGGAGCCTTGCTACACTGATGGGCGGGATGTAAATTGCCAACAGCCACTCTGGAGAAGTGTACGGTGTGTCCTTAAACATCTAAACAACACAGCTTAGTGAGCATAGGGCACTTCCACTCATGGGGGTATAAATTGGGAAAATTAAAAATCAGCAAGACACAAGCACCCCAAAGTTTAGGGCTGCCCTGTTGACAAGGACCTCCACTTCATTCCACCTTCAATATCCCAGGAAAGAGAAAAATGGATAAAGGAGTTGTGGTCCTTATGTACAATGGAATATCACTCAGCCATGAAATCAATGTCATAAGGCTAGTAGCAGCATGATGAGTGGATTTAGGTACGACGATTCTAAGTGAAATAAGTCACACAGAAAAGGACACTTCTCATAAGGTATCACTGATAGAGGGAATGTAAAAACCGTTACACTTGAACTGAATTACAAAACAGAACGGAGTCACACATGCAGAAAACACACTATGGCTGCTTAACGGGAAAGGTGAGGTGGGGTGATACATAAAACAAGGGTTTCAAATTAGCTCAGATAGCGTTCCATAAACCCAATATGTAATAGACAAGACCTACTCCTTGCTCAGAGAACTGGACTCAACACGCCCTATTCACCGCACAAGAATATATCTGACTAGTAATAATCTTAAAACCTATGTATTGATATCTCTCTGTTAGTGTGTCAAGTGGGTGTAAAGCGGCATAAACACAGCAATGAAAAGCAGCTAAACCCCATTATAAAAATAAATTACTTTGAAAAACCCATGAAACAAAGACAGTGAAAGAGAGCGAAATTCTTACACAATGCGTTCAGGGGCTGTGATGCAACCTGGATTGACCATATCTAGACCCACAGCTGGATGAGACATAAGGGTGGACACTCTTGAGGCTGAGAGGTTTGGTGAGGTTGGGTGAGCAAACGCAGACCCTTTAAAATAATACTGCGTGGTACCCATCGCATGGGTCCCAAATCTCCAGGTTCAAGGGCATCTTGCTACATCGAAAACATGCATGAGAAACCCAGAAGATGGTACACCGTGTGATGGGGAAAGGTTTCTAAAACGCACCTCATTTCTCATCTCCTTGTGCCCGGGTTCGCCATTCCAGCCGCTTTACTAGCAATCTCCCTACTTGGAGCATCAGCACCTTTAACCTCCTGTTCCGTACAGGTTGCAATTTGTCCTGAGGATGAACGGGAAGACGTGGAACCAATGAGAGACTAGCTCTTGGTGTGGGGACAGGCACAGGTCACTCTATTTTCCCATCAGGAAGAAGAATTAACAACAGGCTCAGCCTGCCCCCCGGAACCAGAACAGGGCCTGAAGCCATCCTGCGCTTTTGCGGCCACCTCCCTAAAAAGCGAGTTGTAAAATGGAGGTTCAGGGCACTGCAATTCACAAACCTGCAGAGTTTTAAATGATAACTCTCGTCCACAAATATATTGAGGGAAGGCAAAGAAGAGGATTTGAAATCAAGGCAGAATTGCAGGAAACAGATTTCAGGAGGTAGATTCGAATCGCCTTTAAAGCACATGAAAAGCGGCAAAACGTTGACAATGATGCCATTGGCCAAAAAGGGCGTATGCGTTTTTTCCTGAATATATTCAGGAAAAAACGCATACGCCCTTTTTGGCCAACCAAGCAACCTGGAAAGGCAAATCACCGCTAAAAAAACTCTCGCTACCCATTGGTCAAAATGGCCATGCTAAAAAAAGTCTCAAAACCAGAAATGCAGGAAACGCCATGCAGAAATAGGAGCCATACTACACTGATGGGCGGGATGTAAATTGCCAACAGCCACTCTGGAGAAGTGTACGGAGAGTCCTGAAACGTCTAAAAAGCAAAGCTTAGAGAGCATAGGGCACTTCCACTCATGGGGGTATACATTGGGAAAATTAAAAATCAGCAAGACACAAGCACCGCAAAGTTTAGGGCTGCTCTCTTGACAAGGACCTCGACTTCATTCCACCTTCAATATCCCAGGAAAGAGAAAAATGGATAAAGAAGTTGTGGTCCTTATATACAATGGAATATCACTCAGCCATGAAATCAATGTCATAAGGCTAGTAGCAGCATGATGAGTGGATTTAGGTACGACGATTCTAAGTGAAATAAGTCACACAGAAAAGGACACTTCTCATAATGTATCACTTATAGAGGGAATGTAAAAACCGTTACACTTGAACTGAATTACAAAACAGAACAGAGTCACACATGCAGAAAACACACTATGGCTGCTTAACGGGAAAGGTGAGGTGGGGTGATACATAAAACAAGGGTTTCAAATTAGCTCAGATACCGTTCCATAAACCCAATATGTAATAGACAAGACCTACTCCTTGCTCAGAGAACTGGACTCAACACGCCCTATTCACCGCACAAGAATATATCTGACTAGTAATAATCTTAAAACCTATGTATTGATATCTCTCTGTTAGTGTGTCAAGTGGGTGTAAAGCGGCATAAACACAGCAGTGAAAAGCAGCTAAACCCCATTATAAACATAAATTATTTTGAAAAACCCATGAAACAAAGACAGTGAAAGAGAGCGAAATTCTTACACAATGCGTTCAGGGGCTGTGATGCAACCTGGATTGACCATATCTAGACCCACAGCTGGATGAGACATAAGGGTGGACACTCTTGAGGCTGAGAGGTTTGGTGAGGTTGGGTGAGCAAACGCAGACCCTTTAAAATAATACTGCGTGGTACCCATCGCATGGGTCCCAAATCTCCAGGTTCAAGGGCATCTTGCTACATCGAAAACATGCATGAGAAACCCAGAAGATGGTACACCGTGTGATGGGGAAAGGTTTCTAAAACGCACCTCATTTCTCATCTCCTTGTGCCCGGGTTCGCTATTCCAGCCGCTTTACTAGCAATCTCCCTACTTGGAGCATCAGCACCTTTAACCTCCTGTTCCGTACAGGTTGCAATTTGTCCTGAGGGTGAACGGGAAGACGTGGAACCAATGAGAGACTAGATCTTGGTGTAGGGACAGGCACAGGTAACTCTATTTTCCCATCAGGAAGAAGAATTAACCACAGGCTCAGCCTGCCCCCCGGAACCAGAACAGGGCCTGAAGCCATCCTGCGCTTTGGCGGCCAGCTCCCAAAAAAGCGAGTTGTAAAATGGAGCTTCAGGGCACTGCAATTCACAAACCTGCAGAGTTATAAATGATAACTCTCGTCCACAAATATATTGAGGGAAGGCAAAGAAGAGGATTTGAAATCAAGGCAGAATTGCAGGAAACAGATTTCAGGAGGTAGATTCGAATCGCCTTTAAAGCACATGAAAAGCGGCAAAACGTTGACAATGATGCCCTTGGCCAAAAAGGGCGTATGCGTTTTTTCCTGAATATATTCAGGAAAAAACGCATACGCCCTTTTTGGCCATCCAAGCAACCTGGAAAGGCAAATCAGCGCTACAAAGAAGACTCACTTCCCATCGGTCAAAAGGGCCATGCTGAAAAAAGTGTCAAAAACAGAAATGCAGGACAGGCCATGGAGAAATGGGAGCCTTGCTACACTGATGGGCGGGATGTAAATTGCCAACAGCCACTCTGGAGAAGTGTACGGTGTGTCCTTAAACATCTAAACAACACAGCTTAGTGAGCATAGGGCACTTCCACTCATGGGGGTATAAATTGGGAAAATGAAAAATCAGCAAGACACAAGCACCCCAAAGTTTAGGGCTGCCCTGTTGACAAGGACCTCCACTTCATTCCACCTTCAATATCCCAGGAAAGAGAAAAATGGATAAAGGAGTTGTGGTCCTTATGTACAATGGAATATCACTCAGCCATGAAATCAATGTCATAAGGCTAGTAGCAGCATGATGAGTGGATTTAGGTACGACGATTCTAAGTGAAATAAGTCACACAGAAAAGGACACTTCTCATAAGGTATCAGTGATAGAGGGAATGTAAAAACCGTTACACTTGAACTGAATTACAAAACAGAACGGAGTCACACATGCAGAAAACACACTATGGCTGCTTAACGGGAAAGGTGAGGTGGGGTGATACATAAAACAAGGGTTTCAAATTAGCTCAGATACCGTTCCATAAACCCAATATGTAATAGACAAGACCTACTCCTTGCTCAGAGAACTGGACTCAACACGCCCTATTCACCGCACGAGAATATATCTGACTAGTAATAATCTTAAAACCTATGTATTGATATCTCTCTGTTAGTGTGTCAAGTGGGTGTAAAGCGGCATAAACACAGCAGTGAAAAGCAGCTAAACCCCATTATAAAAATAAATTACTTTTACAAACCCATGAAACAAAGACAGTGAAAGAGAGCGAAATTCTTACACAATGCGTTCAGGGGCTGTGATGCAACCTGGATTGACCATATCTAGACCCACAGCTGGATGAGACATAAGGGTGGACACTCTTGGGGCTGAGAGGTTTGGTGAGGTTGGGTGAGCAAACGCAGACCCTTTAAAATAATACTGCGTGGTACCCATCGCATGGGTCCCAAATCTCCAGGTTCAAGGGCATCTTGCTACATCGAAAACATGCATGAGAAACCCAGAAGATGGTACACCGTGTGATGGGGAAAGGTTTCTAAAACGCACCTCATTTCTCATCTCCTTGTGCCCGGGTTCGCTATTCCAGCCGCTTTACTAGCAATCTCCCTACTTGGAGCATCAGCACCTTTAACCTCCTGTTCTGTACAGGTTGCAATTTGTCCTGAGGGTGAACGGGAAGACGTGGAACCAATGAGAGACTAGATCTTGGTGTAGGAACAGGCACAGGTCACTCTATTTTCCCATCAGGAAGAAGAATTAACCACAGGCTCAGCCTGCCCCCCGGAACCAGAACAGGGCCTGAAGCCATCCTGCGCTTTGGCGGCCAGCTCCCTAAAAAGCGAGTTGTAAAATGGAGCTTCAGGGCACTGCAATTCACAAACCTGCAGAGTTATAAATGATAACTCTCGTCCACAAATATATTGAGGGAAGGCAAAGAAGAGGATTTGAAATCAAGGCAGAATTGCAGGAAACAGATTTCAGGAGGTAGATTCGAATCGCCTTTAAAGCACATGAAAAGCGGCAAAACGTTGACAATGATGCCCTTGGCCAAAAAGGGCGTATGCGTTTTTTCCTGAATATATTCAGGAAAAAACGCATACGCCCTTTTTGGCCAACCAAGCAACCTGGAAAGGCAAATCAGTGCTACAAAGAAGTCTCGCTTCCCATCGGTCAAAAGGACCATGGTGAAAAAAGTGTCAAAACCAGAAATGCAGGACAGGCCATGGAGAAATGGGAGCCTTGCTACACTGATGGGCGGGATGTAAATTGCCAACAGCCACTCTGGAGAAGTGTACGGAGAGTCCTGAAACGTCTAAAAAGCAAAGCTTAGAGAGCATAGGGCACTTCCACTCATGGGGGTATACATTGGGAAAATTAAAAATCAGCAAGACACAAGCACCGCAAAGTTTAGGGCTGCTCTCTTGACAAGGACCTCGACTTCATTCCACCTTCAATATCCCAGGAAAGAGAAAAATGGATAAAGAAGTTGTGGTCCTTATATACAATGGAATATCACTCAGCCATGAAATCAATGTCATAAGGCTAGTAGCAGCATGATGAGTGGATTTAGGTACGACGATTCTAAGTGAAATAAGTCACACAGAAAAGGACACTTCTCATAAGGTATCACTGATAGAGGGAATGTAAAAACCGTTACACTTGAACTGAATTACAAAACAGAACGGAGTCACACATGCAGAAAACACACTATGGCTGCTTAACGGGAAAGGTGAGGTGGGGTGATACATAAAACAAGGGTTTCAAATTAGCTCAGATAGCGTTCCATAAACCCAATATGTAATAGACAAGACCTACTCCTTGCTCAGAGAACTGGACTCAACACGCCCTATTCACCGCACAAGAATATATCTGACTAGTAATAATCTTAAAACCTATGTATTGATATCTCTCTGTTAGTGTGTCAAGTGGGTATAAAGCAGCATAAACACAGCAGTGAAAAGCAGCTAAACCCCATTATAAACATAAATTACTTTGAAAAACCCATGAAACAAAGACAGTGAAAGAGAGAGAAATTCTTACACAATGCGTTCAGGGGCTGTGATGCAACCTGGATTGACCATATCTAGACCCACAGCTGGATGAGACATAAGGGAGGACACTCTTGGGGCTGAGAGGTTTGGTGAGGTTGGGTGAGCAAACTCAGACCCTTTAAAATAATAGTGAGTGGTGGCCATCCAATGGGCCCCAAATCTCCAGGTTCAAGGGCATCTTCCTACATCGAAAACATGCATGAGAAACCAGAAGATGGTACACCGTGTGATGGGGAAAGGTTTCTAAAACGCACCTCATTTCTCATCTCCTTGTGCCCGGGTTCGCTATTCCAGCCGCTTTACTAGCAATCTCCCTCCTTGGAGCATCAGCACCTTTAACCTCCTGTTCTGTACAGGTTGCAATTTGTCCTGAGGGTGAACGGGAAGACGTGGAACCAATGAGAGACTAGATCTTGGTGTAGGAACAGGCACAGGTCACTCTATTTTCCCATCAGGAAGAAGAATTAACCACAGGCTCAGCCTGCCCCCCGGAACCAGAACAGGGCCTGAAGCCATCTTGCGCCTTTGCGGCCAGCTCCCAAAAAAGCGAGTTGTAAAATGGAGCTTCAGGGCACTGCAATTCACAAACCTGCAGAGTTATAAATGATAACTCTCGTCCACAAATATATTGAGGGAAGGCAAAGAAGAGGATTTGAAATCAAGGCAGAATTGCAGGAAACAGATTTCAGGAGGTAGATTCGAATCGCCTTTAAAGCACATGAAAAGCGGCAAAACGTTGACAATGATGCCCTTGGCCAAAAAGGGCGTATGCGTTTTTTCCTGAATATATTCAGGAAAAAACGCATACGCCCTTTTTGGCCAACCAAGCAACCTGGAAAGGCAAATCAGCGCTACAAAGAAGACTCGCTTCCCATCGGTCAAAAGGGCCATGCTGAAAAAAGTGTCAAAACCAGAAATGCAGGACAGGCCATGGAGAAATGGGAGCCTTGCTACACTGATGGGCGGGATGTAAATTGCCAACAGCCACTCTGGAGAAGTGTACGGTGTGTGCTTAAACATCTAAACAACACAGCTTAGTGAGCATAGGGCACTTCCACTCATGGGGGTATAAATTGGGAAAATTAAAAATCAGCAAGACACAAGCACCCCAAAGTTTAGGGCTGCCCTGTTGACAAGGACCTCCACTTCATTCCACCTTCAATATCCCAGGAAAGAGAAAAATGGATAAAGGAGTTGTGGTCCTTATGTACAATGGAATATCACTCAGCCATGAAATCAATGTCATAAGGCTAGTAGCAGCATGATGAGTGGATTTAGGTACGACGATTCTAAGTGAAATAAGTCACACAGAAAAGGACACTTCTCATAAGGTATCACTGATAGAGGGAATGTAAAAACCGTTACACTTGAACTGAATTACAAAACAGAACGGAGTCACACATGCAGAAAACACACTATGGCTGCTTAACGGGAAAGGTGAGGTGGGGTGATACATAAAACAAGGGTTTCAAATTAGCTCAGATAGCGTTCCATAAACCCAATATGTAATAGACAAGACCTACTCCTTGCTCAGAGAACTGGACTCAACACGCCCTATTCGCCGCACAAGAATATATCTGACTAGTAATAATCTTAAAACCTATGTATTGATATCTCTCTGTTAGTGTGTCAAGTGGGTGTAAAGCGGCATAAACACAGCAATGAAAAGCAGCTAAACCCCATTATAAAAATAAATTACTTTGAAAAACCCATGAAACAAAGACAGTGAAAGAGAGCGAAATTCTTACACAATGCGTTCAGGGGCTGTGATGCAACCTGGATTGACCATATCTAGAACCACAGCTGGATGAGACATAAGGGTGGACACTCTTGAGGCTGAGAGGTTTGGTGAGGTTGGGTGAGCAAACGCAGACCCTTTAAAATAATACTGCGTGGTACCCATCGCATGGGTCCCAAATCTCCAGGTTCAAGGGCATCTTGCTACATCGAAAACATGCATGAGAAACCCAGAAGATGGTACACCGTGTGATGGGGAAAGGTTTCTAAAACGCACCTCATTTCTCATCTCCTTGTGCCCGGGTTCGCCATTCCAGCCGCTTTACTAGCAATCTCCCTCCTTGGAGCATCAGCACCTTTAACCTCCTGTTCCGTACAGGTTGCAATTTGTCCTGAGGATGAACGGGAAGACGTGGAACCAATGAGAGACTAGCTCTTGGTGTGGGGACAGGCACAGGTCACTCTATTTTCCCATCAGGAAGAAGAATTAACAACAGGCTCAGCCTGCCCCCCGGAACCAGAACAGGGCCTGAAGCCATCCTGCGCTTTTGCGGCCACCTCCCTAAAAAGCGAGTTGTAAAATGGAGGTTCAGGGCACTGCAATTCACAAACCTGCAGAGTTTTAAATGATAACTCTCGTCCACAAATATATTGAGGGAAGGCAAAGAAGAGGATTTGAAATCAAGGCAGAATTGCAGGAAACAGATTTCAGGAGGTAGATTCGAATCGCCTTTAAAGCACATGAAAAGCGGCAAAACGTTGACAATGATGCCATTGGCCAAAAAGGGCGTATGCGTTTTTTCCTGAATATATTCAGGAAAAAACGCATACGCCCTTTTTGGCCAACCAAGCAACCTGGAAAGGCAAATCACCGCTAAAAAAACTCTCGCTACCCATTGGTCAAAATGGCCATGCTAAAAAAAGTCTCAAAACCAGAAATGCAGGACAAATTGCAACCTGTACGGAAACAGGAGGTTAAGGTGCTGATGCTCAAGGTGGGAGATTGCTAGTAAAAGCGGCTGGAATGGCGACACCGGGCACAAGGAGATGAGAAATGAGGTGCGTTTTAGAAACCTTTCCCCATCACACGGTTTGTACCATCTTCTGGGTTTCTCATGCATGTTTTCGATGTAGCAAGATTGCCCTTGAACCTGGAGATTTGGGACCCATGCGATGGGTACAACGCAGTATTATTTTAAAGGGTCTGCGTTTGCTCACCCAACCTCACCAAACCTCTCAGCCTCAAGAGTGTCCACCCTTATGTCTCATCCAGCTGTGGGTCTAGATATGGTCAATCCAGGTTGCAATCACAGCCCCCCTGAACGCATTGTGTAAGAATTTCGCTCTCTTTCACTGTCTTTGTTTCATGGGTTTTTCAAAGTCATTTATTTTTATAATGGGGTTTAGCTGCTTTTCCATTGCTGTGTTTATGCCGCTTTACACCCACTTGACACACTAACAGAGAGATATCAATACATAGGTTTTAAGATTATTACTAGTCAGATATATTCTTGTGCGGTGAATAGGGCGTGTTGAGACCAGTTCTCTGAG
>NW_026777942.1:0-67708 GCF_028023285.1 Balaenoptera ricei
TCACCAGGGAAGTCCCCACAGACAAACTTTAAATACAAAACTATTCAAGGGGCTTCCCTGGTGGCGCAGTGGTTGAGAATCTGCCTGCCAACACAGGGGACACGGGTTCGAGCCCTGGTCCGGGAAGCTCCCACATGCCGCGGAGCAACTAGCCCCGTGAGCCACAACTCCTGAGCCTGCGCGTCTGGAGCCTGTGCTCCGCAACAAGGGAGGCCGCGATAGTGAGAGGCCCGCGCACCGCGATGAAGAGTGGCCCCCGCTTGCCACAACTAGAGAAAGCCTTCGCACAGAAACGAAGACCCAACACAGCCAAAAATAAATTAATTAATTCATCAATTAAAAAAGAAAGCTGTCTCTCAAATTTAACTTCCAGAATATATTCAGGAAAAACGCATACGCCCTTTTTGCCCAACCAAAGAAGCGGGCAATGCAAATCAACACTACAGAGAGGTATCACTTCGAATCAGAAAAAAGGACCATCCTCACAAAGGGTAAAAACCAGATATGCAGGACAAGGAGAGGAGAAAAGGGAGCCTTGTTACGCTGAAGGGGGGAATGTAAATTGCCAACGGCCACTCTGGAGAAGTGTGCTGTGTTTCCTGAAGCATCTAAAAAACAGAGCTACAAAGCATAGGGCGCTTCCACTCATGGGCCTATATGTTGGCAAAACCAAAAATCCACAGGATGCAGGCACCCCGTTTACTGCTGCTATGTTTACAACAGCCTCGACTTGGGTACAACTTCATAGTCCTTGGAAGGAAAAAACGGTGAAAGAAAATTTGGTACTTAAGCACAACGGAATATTACTCAGCCCTGAAATCAATGAAATGAGGCCAGTTGCAGCAACTCAGGGGGACTTATGTAAGGTCATTGAGAGTGAAATAAGTTAGACAGCAAGAGAAACTTATCATGAGATATCACTTATAAAGGGAATCTAAAAATCGCCAACCATGAACTGAATTACAAACAGAACACCATCACACATTTACAAAACACACTTACGGCTGCTTAAGGGGAAAAGTGTGGTGCGGTGATGCATAAACCAGGAGGTTGAAATTGGCACAGATACCGTTCCATACGCCAATAATGTAATCGCCAAGACATACTCATGGTTCAAGGAACTGGACTCAGCACACTCTATTCACAGAAAAAACATATATCTGACTACTAGAAACTAGAAAAGAACTTATTGATGTCTCTCTGTAAGTGACTCAGGTGGATGTACAGCACCAAGAAACACAACATTGCAAATCAGCTACACCCCGTTGTAAAAATTAATTATAAAAAAAGAAAGACAGTGAGAGAGAGAGGAATTCTCACAAAATTCAATCAGGGGCTGTGATGCAACTGGACTGACCACATCTACACTCACAGCTCAATGGGACGTAAGGCTGGACACCCTAACCCTAAACCCTAGCCCGAACCCTAACCCAACCCTAACCCTACCTTAACCGTAACCCTAACCCAACACTAACCCTAACCCTAAACCTAAACCCTAACCCTAACCCAACCCTACGCCTAACCCTAACCCCTAGCCCTAGCCCTAGCCCTAACCCTGACCCTAACCCCTAACCCTTAACCCCTAACCCCTAACCCCTAACCCTACCCAAGTTCACAAGTAAACTTCTCGCCCACCTGGAGAGAGTGATTTCATTTGAAAGAGTAAAGACACAATCAGCTCAGTAATTGGCCACGGGGGCTGCAGGGGCCAAGGCTAACCCGAGCTGGAGGAACGTGGGTGCCTGCCTGGATGCTCAGAGGCCAAGGGCTGTCCTGAGACCTGCTTGGACACCCGTGCAGATGGAACAAAGGATCCGTCCAGTCCCAGGAGGGCCCCACCAGCCCTCACGAACGCAACACCAGACTTCCCTGGTGGCGCAGTGGTTAAGAATCCACCTGCCAATGCAGGGGACACGGGTTTGAGCCCTGGTCCGGGAAGATACCACATGCTGTGGAGCAACTAAGCCCGTGCACCACAACTACTGAGCCTGCGCTCTAGAACCCGCGAGCCCCGACTGCTGAAGCCCACGCGCTTAGAGCCTGTGCTCTGCAACAAGAGAAGCCACCGCAATGAGAAGCCCCCACTCGCCGCAACTAGAGAAAGCCTCCGGGCAGCAGTGCAGACCCAACACAGCCCAAAATTAATTAATGGATTAATTAATTAAGAAAAAAAAAAAAAAGGCAGCACCTGGGGGCTGGCAGACTGAGGCACCAAGTCTTCCATCACGTCTACTTAGTATCCTGCATGTCAGGGCCATGCTGGACCTGGGGCTGCCCAGACAGAGTGGGGCCTGCATCACCCTTCCCAGGAGGGAGGGTGGAGGGAAACCCTGCATGACCTCTGAGGCCCTAAGAACCCTTGACTAAGGCTGAGCTCAATTTGAAACAGTGGGTGACCAGAGCAGACATTTCATTCGTCTATCAATGAGAATCCAGCACTGGAGGAGCAGCAAACAATGGCCTCGCTCAACCTTGACGCTAATCCTGACATGGACCCTAACCCTAAACTCTGATCCTGACCCTAAGCCCTGACCTAACCTTAGCCTAACCCGTACCCTAAACCTGTACCTTACCCTAACCCATGCTCTACCCGCATCCTACCTGTACCCCAATTCTCACCCATACCCTAACACCCACTCTAACACAGAACCCTAACACCCTGAGACCAAAACCATAAACCTTAACCAATAAGCAAAACCATAACCATAACCAAACCATAAAATATAGTCATTAACCATACCCATAAATACCTCATTAACCATAAAACTTAAACCATAACAGCAGCCATAAACCATACACAGCCCCAACCCTCACACCAGCCCCAGCCCTAATGCTAACCCTCCAAACCACTTCCACCAAGCCAAGTCTAATCAGATTATACAAATACATCTCGAAAAAGAAAACTGGGGAATACTCTGGTGGCCCAGTGGTTAGGACTCTGTGCTTTCACTGCCAAGGGCTCGGGTTCGATCCCTGACTGGGGAACTAAGATCCCACAAGCCATGGGACGTGGCCAAAATAAATAAATAATTAAAATGAAATAAAACCACTATTTTAAAAAAGATTTTAAAAATAAAGGACAAAAACAAGAAAACTACCCCAGTACAACTTATAAATAGGAACGTAAAAATCTATCACACAATAATAGCAACATGAAACCAACAGAACTTTAAATGGATAATGCCATAAGCAAGTATCTCTACACCAGAAATTTCAGGTTGCTCAACATATGAAAAGTAAGCAATGTATTCAACCACAATAATGGTGTGAAGTAAAAACACATAATCATATCAATTAATGCAAAACATCTACAATGAAAATCCAGTGTTATTTCATGAAAAACACTCAAGAAAGCAGGAATAAAAGGAAATTTGCTCAATATGGAAAAGAGTAGTACAAAAAGCCACAGCAAACATCATGCTCAACGTTAAAGACTGAAAGATTTACTCCTGAAATCAGGAACAGGGCCAGGAAGCTGGCCTTCATCACCGTTACTCAACAGTGTACTGGAAGTTCTACCCAGAATCTTGAGGAAAGAAAGAAAAGGCATCCATGGGTGAATGGAAAAATTAAAACCGTGTCTCTTCACAGAACATAGGTCCCATCATCTTATATATAAGACTACCTATAATCAGCAAAGAAATTATTTGAGCTAATCAACTCATTAATAAGCAAAGTTATAGAACAAAATATCAATTCATGAAAATCTATCTTATGTGCATACGCTGGCAAAAAATAATCTGAAAAAGAATTTATGAAAACAATTCCATTTTTAAGAATGTCAACATCAATATTTAGGAGTATATTTAATCAAGGTACGAGACTTGTTTTTATGTATGTAAAGTTGTATGTTTGAAATTACTGGAAAGTCAATTACTTTTCAAAACATCATGTATGTCAACAGCATGCCAGAAAAGCAGAGAAAACATCAAACTTCCATATAGAAGCCAAGCCTTACCCAGATCCAGTTCACCCAAAGTCCACATGTCATTTAGAGGCACTGTGGGAAGGTTATATTAGGAGCCGCTGTCCTCCGTGTTGTGGACGACCTGGATATGGTAGAAACAGTGGGATTTTTGAATTCCAATTTTCCACTTCATTCCACAAAAAAACTATTAGAACTAATAAATCAATTCAGTAAAGTTGCAAAATCAATACACAGAGATCAGTTGCCTTTCTAAACACTAATAATGAACCATCAGAAAGAGAAACAAAGCAACCCTATTTACAACTGCATTCAAAAAGAACAAAATACCTGGGAATAAAGTCAACCAAGGAGGTGAAAGACCTGCACACTGAAAACTTGAAGACATTGATGAAGACATTGCAAAACACACCAATAAATGGAAAGATATCCTGTTCTCATGGAATGGAACAATTAATATTGTTAAAATATCCATGCTACCCAAAGCAGTGGACACAGTGAATGCAATCCCTCCCCAAATTCCATGGTATTTTCCCCCAAAATAGAGCAAATCCTCCTAATATCTGTGGGGAACCACAAAGGACCCCAAATAGCCAAAGAAACCCTGAAAAAAGAGAACGGGCTGGAGGCATCTCCCTCCCTGACGTCACGCTCTGCTGAGAAGCTACGGTCACCAAAACAGTGTGGAACTGGCTCAAAACGGGCACAGGGACCAGAGGAACAGGACAGAGAGACCAGAATTCAACCCACACGGACGGGGTCGGTGAATTTATGACACAGGGACCAAGGACACACCAAGGAGCGCAACACGCCCCACGATAAATGGTGCTGGGAAAACTGGACGCCCCGTAACTCACGCTGGCTACCCTGCACACAAACCTGACCAAACACCCAGCTTTCCACGCCAAGCCCTCCCTCGCTCACACGAAGACGGACCCCCTCAACGGTCAGTCGCCCACAGGAAGCTTCTCCCCACTTTTCCTCACCGTCTCTTCACCTTTTCCTCAGGCATCACCTGGGTCCTCAGGAAACCTAGTTCCCTAGTCAGCGTGGAGGCAGCCCCACTTTGTCCTGAAGCCGAAACCCCAGCGAGTCCTGAGGAGACGGAGACCGAGCTCCTCTCAGCAGAGACGCTGAGCCGGGCGTCCTACCCGAAGGCCCCCGCCCCCGCCCCCGCCCCCGCCCCCGCGCCTGAGGCGGCTCAACTCCTCTCAGCTGTCCTCACAATCGAGTTCGCAGGGAACGAGCATGCGCTGTGGGTCAGAGAGGCGAACTCGGCGCCACCCTGTGGTCAGTGCAGGAAGTGCAGGCCGCGCCTCCCTCACAGGTCACTGGAGGCAGCGTGCCCTACTGACAGGACTGCTGAATCCATTAAACTGGAAACTCAAACGAAAATGGAGTCTCTATCCCAAAAGTTTTCTAAAAGTAGTTAAGGAACAATTAATTGGAAACCATTTGGAATGAAGTGAATGTAGATGCAAACTTTACAACTTATACCAAATTCACTCAAAGTTATTCAGAGGCAAATTTTATTTTAGTTTATAATTTATCTTTGGCTGCATTGGGTCTTCGTTGCTGCATGTGGGCTTGCTCTAGTTGCGTCGAGCGGGGCTACTCTTCGTTGTGGTGCACGGGCTTCTCATTGCGGTGGCTTCTCTTGTGGGCGAGCACGGGCTCTAGGCGCGCAGGCTTCAGTAGTTGTGCCGCGCAGGCTTGGTTGCTCTGCGGCATGTGGGAGCTTCCCGGACCAGGGCTCGAGCCCGTGTCCCCTGCATTGGCAGGCGGACTCTTAACCACTGCGTCACCAGGGAAGTCCCCACAGACAAACTTTAAATACAAAACTATTCAAGGGGCTTCCCTGGTGGCGCAGTGGTTGAGAATCTGCCTGCCAACGCAGGGGACACGGGTTCGAGCCCTGGTCCGGGAAGCTCCCACATGCCGCGGAGCAACTAGCCCCGTGAGCCACAACTCCTGAGCCTGCGCGTCTGGAGCCTGTGCTCCGCAACAAGGGAGGCCGCGATAGTGAGAGGCCCGCGCACCGCGATGAAGAGTGGCCCCCGCTTGCCACAACTAGAGAAAGCCTTCGCACAGAAACGAAGACCCAACACAGCCAAAAATAAATTAATTAATTCATCAATTAAAAAAGAAAGCTGTCTCTCAAATTTAACTTCCAGAATATATTCAGGAAAAACGCATACGCCCTTTTTGCCCAACCAAAGAAGCGGGCAATGCAAATCAACACTACAGAGAGGTATCACTTCGAATCAGAAAAAAGGACCATCCTCACAAAGGGTAAAAACCAGATATGCAGGACAAGGAGAGGAGAAAAGGGAGCCTTGTTACGCTGAAGGGGGGAATGTAAATTGCCAACGGCCACTCTGGAGAAGTGTGCTGTGTTTCCTGAAGCATCTAAAAAACAGAGCTACAAAGCATAGGGCGCTTCCACTCATGGGCCTATATGTTGGCAAAACCAAAAATCCACAGGATGCAGGCACCCCGTTTACTGCTGCTATGTTTACAACAGCCTCGACTTGGGTACAACTTCATAGTCCTTGGAAGGAAAAAACGGTGAAAGAAAATTTGGTACTTAAGCACAACGGAATATTACTCAGCCCTGAAATCAATGAAATGAGGCCAGTTGCAGCAACTCAGGGGGACTTATGTAAGGTCATTGAGAGTGAAATAAGTTAGACAGCAAGAGAAACTTATCATGAGATATCACTTATAAAGGGAATCTAAAAATCGCCAACCATGAACTGAATTACAAACAGAACACCATCACACATTTACAAAACACACTTACGGCTGCTTAAGGGGAAAAGTGTGGTGCGGTGATGCATAAACCAGGAGGTTGAAATTGGCACAGATACCGTTCCATACGCCAATAATGTAATCGCCAAGACATACTCATGGTTCAAGGAACTGGACTCAGCACACTCTATTCACAGAAAAAACATATATCTGACTACTAGAAACTAGAAAAGAACTTATTGATGTCTCTCTGTAAGTGACTCAGGTGGATGTACAGCACCAAGAAACACAACATTGCAAATCAGCTACACCCCGTTGTAAAAATTAATTATAAAAAAAGAAAGACAGTGAGAGAGAGAGGAATTCTCACAAAATTCAATCAGGGGCTGTGATGCAACTGGACTGACCACATCTACACTCACAGCTCAATGGGACGTAAGGCTGGACACCCTAACCCTAAACCCTAGCCCGAACCCTAACCCAACCCTAACCCTACCTTAACCGTAACCCTAACCCAACACTAACCCTAACCCTAAACCTAAACCCTAACCCTAACCCAACCCTACGCCTAACCCTAACCCCTAGCCCTAGCCCTAGCCCTAACCCTGACCCTAACCCCTAACCCTTAACCCCTAACCCCTAACCCTACCCAAGTTCACAAGTAAACTTCTCGCCCACCTGGAGAGAGTGATTTCATTTGAAAGAGTAAAGACACAATCAGCTCAGTAATTGGCCACGGGGGCTGCAGGGGCCAAGGCTAACCCGAGCTGGAGGAACGTGGGTGCCTGCCTGGATGCTCAGAGGCCAAGGGCTGTCCTGAGACCTGCTTGGACACCCGTGCAGATGGAACAAAGGATCCGTCCAGTCCCAGGAGGGCCCCACCAGCCCTCACGAACGCAACACCAGACTTCCCTGGTGGCGCAGTGGTTAAGAATCCACCTGCCAATGCAGGGGACACGGGTTTGAGCCCTGGTCCGGGAAGATACCACATGCTGTGGAGCAACTAAGCCCGTGCACCACAACTACTGAGCCTGCGCTCTAGAACCCGCGAGCCCCGACTGCTGAAGCCCACGCGCTTAGAGCCTGTGCTCTGCAACAAGAGAAGCCACCGCAATGAGAAGCCCCCACTCGCCGCAACTAGAGAAAGCCTCCGGGCAGCAGTGCAGACCCAACACAGCCCAAAATTAATTAATGGATTAATTAATTAAGGAAAAAAAAAAAAGGCAGCACCTGGGGGCTGGCAGACTGAGGCACCAAGTCTTCCATCACGTCTACTTAGTATCCTGCATGTCAGGGCCATGCTGGACCTGGGGCTGCCCAGACAGAGTGGGGCCTGCATCACCCTTCCCAGGAGGGAGGGTGGAGGGAAACCCTGCATGACCTCTGAGGCCCTAAGAACCCTTGACTAAGGCTGAGCTCAATTTGAAACAGTGGGTGACCAGAGCAGACATTTCATTCGTCTATCAATGAGAATCCAGCACTGGAGGAGCAGCAAACAATGGCCTCGCTCAACCTTGACGCTAATCCTGACATGGACCCTAACCCTAAACTCTGATCCTGACCCTAAGCCCTGACCTAACCTTAGCCTAACCCGTACCCTAAACCTGTACCTTACCCTAACCCATGCTCTACCCGCATCCTACCTGTACCCCAATTCTCACCCATACCCTAACACCCACTCTAACACAGAACCCTAACACCCTGAGACCAAAACCATAAACCTTAACCAATAAGCAAAACCATAACCATAACCAAACCATAAAATATAGTCATTAACCATACCCATAAATACCTCATTAACCATAAAACTTAAACCATAACAGCAGCCATAAACCATACACAGCCCCAACCCTCACACCAGCCCCAGCCCTAATGCTAACCCTCCAAACCACTTCCACCAAGCCAAGTCTAATCAGATTATACAAATACATCTCGAAAAAGAAAACTGGGGAATACTCTGGTGGCCCAGTGGTTAGGACTCTGTGCTTTCACTGCCAAGGGCTCGGGTTCGATCCCTGACTGGGGAACTAAGATCCCACAAGCCATGGGACGTGGCCAAAATAAATAAATAATTAAAATGAAATAAAACCACTATTTTAAAAAAGATTTTAAAAATAAAGGACAAAAACAAGAAAACTACCCCAGTACAACTTATAAATAGGAACGTAAAAATCTATCACACAATAATAGCAACATGAAACCAACAGAACTTTAAATGGATAATGCCATAAGCAAGTATCTCTACACCAGAAATTTCAGGTTGCTCAACATATGAAAAGTAAGCAATGTATTCAACCACAATAATGGTGTGAAGTAAAAACACATAATCATATCAATTAATGCAAAACATCTACAATGAAAATCCAGTGTTATTTCATGAAAAACACTCAAGAAAGCAGGAATAAAAGGAAATTTGCTCAATATGGAAAAGAGTAGTACAAAAAGCCACAGCAAACATCATGCTCAACGTTAAAGACTGAAAGATTTACTCCTGAAATCAGGAACAGGGCCAGGAAGCTGGCCTTCATCACCGTTACTCAACAGTGTACTGGAAGTTCTACCCAGAATCTTGAGGAAAGAAAGAAAAGGCATCCATGGGTGAATGGAAAAATTAAAACCGTGTCTCTTCACAGAACATAGGTCCCATCATCTTATATATAAGACTACCTATAATCAGCAAAGAAATTATTTGAGCTAATCAACTCATTAATAAGCAAAGTTATAGAACAAAATATCAATTCATGAAAATCTATCTTATGTGCATACGCTGGCAAAAAATAATCTGAAAAAGAATTTATGAAAACAATTCCATTTTTAAGAATGTCAACATCAATATTTAGGAGTATATTTAATCAAGGTACGAGACTTGTTTTTATGTATGTAAAGTTGTATGTTTGAAATTACTGGAAAGTCAATTACTTTTCAAAACATCATGTATGTCAACAGCATGCCAGAAAAGCAGAGAAAACATCAAACTTCCATATAGAAGCCAAGCCTTACCCAGATCCAGTTCACCCAAAGTCCACATGTCATTTAGAGGCACTGTGGGAAGGTTATATTAGGAGCCGCTGTCCTCCGTGTTGTGGACGACCTGGATATGGTAGAAACAGTGGGATTTTTGAATTCCAATTTTCCACTTCATTCCACAAAAAAACTATTAGAACTAATAAATCAATTCAGTAAAGTTGCAAAATCAATACACAGAGATCAGTTGCCTTTCTAAACACTAATAATGAACCATCAGAAAGAGAAACAAAGCAACCCTATTTACAACTGCATTCAAAAAGAACAAAATACCTGGGAATAAAGTCAACCAAGGAGGTGAAAGACCTGCACACTGAAAACTTGAAGACATTGATGAAGACATTGCAAAACACACCAATAAATGGAAAGATATCCTGTTCTCATGGAATGGAACAATTAATATTGTTAAAATATCCATGCTACCCAAAGCAGTGGACACAGTGAATGCAATCCCTCCCCAAATTCCATGGTATTTTCCCCCAAAATAGAGCAAATCCTCCTAATATCTGTGGGGAACCACAAAGGACCCCAAATAGCCAAAGAAACCCTG
The DNA here is from genome assembly GCF_028023285.1 of Balaenoptera ricei. Lineage (NCBI taxonomy): Eukaryota > Metazoa > Chordata > Mammalia > Artiodactyla > Balaenopteridae > Balaenoptera > Balaenoptera ricei. The sequence goes on from NW_026777942.1 coordinate 10,251, forward strand.
AAAAAAGAGAACGGGCTGGAGGCATCTCCCTCCCTGACGTCACGCTCTGCTGAGAAGCTACGGTCACCAAAACAGTGTGGAACTGGCTCAAAACGGGCACAGGGACCAGAGGAACAGGACAGAGAGACCAGAATTCAACCCACACGGACGGGGTCGGTGAATTTATGACACAGGGACCAAGGACACACCAAGGAGCGCGACACGCCCCACGATAAATGGTGCTGGGAAAACTGGACGCCCCGTAACTCACGCTGGCTACCCTGCACACAAACCTGACCAAACACCCAGCTTTCCACGCCAAGCCCTCCCTCGCTCACACGAAGACGGACCCCCTCAACGGTCAGTCGCCCACAGGAAGCTTCTCCCCACTTTTCCTCACCGTCTCTTCACCTTTTCCTCAGGCATCACCTGGGTCCTCAGGAAACCTAGTTCCCTAGTCAGCGTGGAGGCAGCCCCACTTTGTCCTGAAGCCGAAACCCCAGCGAGTCCTGAGGAGACGGAGACCGAGCTCCTCTCAGCAGAGACGCTGAGCCGGGCGTCCTACCCGAAGGCCCCCGCCCCCGCCCCCGCCCCCGCCCCCGCGCCTGAGGCGGCTCAACTCCTCTCAGCTGTCCTCACAATCGAGTTCGCAGGGAACGAGCATGCGCTGTGGGTCAGAGAGGCGAACTCGGCGCCACCCTGTGGTCAGTGCAGGAAGTGCAGGCCGCGCCTCCCTCACAGGTCACTGGAGGCAGCGTGCCCTACTGACAGGACTTCTGAATCCATTAAACTGGAAACTCAAACGAAAATGGAGTCTCTATCCCAAAAGTTTTCTAAAAGTAGTTAAGGAACAATTAATTGGAAACCATTTGGAATGAAGTGAATGTAGATGCAAACTTTACAACTTATACCAAATTCACTCAAAGTTATTCAGAGGCAAATTTTATTTTAGTTTATAATTTATCTTTGGCTGCATTGGGTCTTCGTTGCTGCATGTGGGCTTGCTCTAGTTGCGTCGAGCGGGGCTACTCTTCGTTGTGGTGCACGGGCTTCTCATTGCGGTGGCTTCTCTTGTGGGCGAGCACGGGCTCTAGGCGCGCAGGCTTCAGTAGTTGTGCCGCGCAGGCTTGGTTGCTCTGCGGCATGTGGGAGCTTCCCGGACCAGGGCTCGAGCCCGTGTCCCCTGCATTGGCAGGCGGACTCTTAACCACTGCGTCACCAGGGAAGTCCCCACAGACAAACTTTAAATACAAAACTATTCAAGGGGCTTCCCTGGTGGCGCAGTGGTTGAGAATCTGCCTGCCAACGCAGGGGACACGGGTTCGAGCCCTGGTCCGGGAAGCTCCCACATGCCGCGGAGCAACTAGCCCCGTGAGCCACAACTCCTGACCCTGCGCGTCTGGAGCCTGTGCTCCGCAACAAGGGAGGCCGCGATAGTGAGAGGCCCGCGCACCGCGATGAAGAGTGGCCCCCGCTTGCCACAACTAGAGAAAGCCTTCGCACAGAAACGAAGACCCAACACAGCCAAAAATAAATTAATTAATTCATCAATTAAAAAAGAAAGCTGTCTCTCAAATTTAACTTCCAGAATATATTCAGGAAAAACGCATACGCCCTTTTTGCCCAACCAAAGAAGCGGGCAATGCAAATCAACACTACAGAGAGGTATCACTTCGAATCAGAAAAAAGGACCATCCTCACAAAGGGTAAAAACCAGATATGCAGGACAAGGAGAGGAGAAAAGGGAGCCTTGTTACGCTGAAGGGGGGAATGTAAATTGCCAACGGCCACTCTGGAGAAGTGTGCTGTGTTTCCTGAAGCATCTAAAAAACAGAGCTACAAAGCATAGGGCGCTTCCACTCATGGGCCTATATGTTGGCAAAACCAAAAATCCACAGGATGCAGGCACCCCGTTTACTGCTGCTATGTTTACAACAGCCTCGACTTGGGTACAACTTCATAGTCCTTGGAAGGAAAAAACGGTGAAAGAAAATTTGGTACTTAAGCACAACGGAATATTACTCAGCCCTGAAATCAATGAAATGAGGCCAGTTGCAGCAACTCAGGGGGACTTATGTAAGGTCATTGAGAGTGAAATAAGTTAGACAGCAAGAGAAACTTATCATGAGATATCACTTATAAAGGGAATCTAAAAATCGCCAACCATGAACTGAATTACAAACAGAACACCATCACACATTTACAAAACACACTTACGGCTGCTTAAGGGGAAAAGTGTGGTGCGGTGATGCATAAACCAGGAGGTTGAAATTGGCACAGATACCGTTCCATACGCCAATAATGTAATCGCCAAGACATACTCATGGTTCAAGGAACTGGACTCAGCACACTCTATTCACAGAAAAAACATATATCTGACTACTAGAAACTAGAAAAGAACTTATTGATGTCTCTCTGTAAGTGACTCAGGTGGATGTACAGCACCAAGAAACACAACATTGCAAATCAGCTACACCCCGTTGTAAAAATTAATTATAAAAAAAGAAAGACAGTGAGAGAGAGAGGAATTCTCACAAAATTCAATCAGGGGCTGTGATGCAACTGGACTGACCACATCTACACTCACAGCTCAATGGGACGTAAGGCTGGACACCCTAACCCTAAACCCTAGCCCGAACCCTAACCCAACCCTAACCCTACCTTAACCGTAACCCTAACCCAACACTAACCCTAACCCTAAACCTAAACCCTAACCCTAACCCAACCCTACGCCTAACCCTAACCCCTAGCCCTAGCCCTAGCCCTAACCCTGACCCTAACCCCTAACCCTTAACCCCTAACCCCTAACCCTACCCAAGTTCACAAGTAAACTTCTCGCCCACCTGGAGAGAGTGATTTCATTTGAAAGAGTAAAGACACAATCAGCTCAGTAATTGGCCACGGGGGCTGCAGGGGCCAAGGCTAACCCGAGCTGGAGGAACGTGGGTGCCTGCCTGGATGCTCAGAGGCCAAGGGCTGTCCTGAGACCTGCTTGGACACCCGTGCAGATGGAACAAAGGATCCGTCCAGTCCCAGGAGGGCCCCACCAGCCCTCACGAACGCAACACCAGACTTCCCTGGTGGCGCAGTGGTTAAGAATCCACCTGCCAATGCAGGGGACACGGGTTTGAGCCCTGGTCCGGGAAGATACCACATGCTGTGGAGCAACTAAGCCCGTGCACCACAACTACTGAGCCTGCGCTCTAGAACCCGCGAGCCCCGACTGCTGAAGCCCACGCGCTTAGAGCCTGTGCTCTGCAACAAGAGAAGCCACCGCAATGAGAAGCCCCCACTCGCCGCAACTAGAGAAAGCCTCCGGGCAGCAGTGCAGACCCAACACAGCCCAAAATTAATTAATGGATTAATTAATTAAGGAAAAAAAAAAAAAAGGCAGCACCTGGGGGCTGGCAGACTGAGGCACCAAGTCTTCCATCACGTCTACTTAGTATCCTGCATGTCAGGGCCATGCTGGACCTGGGGCTGCCCAGACAGAGTGGGGCCTGCATCACCCTTCCCAGGAGGGAGGGTGGAGGGAAACCCTGCATGACCTCTGAGGCCCTAAGAACCCTTGACTAAGGCTGAGCTCAATTTGAAACAGTGGGTGACCAGAGCAGACATTTCATTCGTCTATCAATGAGAATCCAGCACTGGAGGAGCAGCAAACAATGGCCTCGCTCAACCTTGACGCTAATCCTGACATGGACCCTAACCCTAAACTCTGATCCTGACCCTAAGCCCTGACCTAACCTTAGCCTAACCCGTACCCTAAACCTGTACCTTACCCTAACCCATGCTCTACCCGCATCCTACCTGTACCCCAATTCTCACCCATACCCTAACACCCACTCTAACACAGAACCCTAACACCCTGAGACCAAAACCATAAACCTTAACCAATAAGCAAAACCATAACCATAACCAAACCATAAAATATAGTCATTAACCATACCCATAAATACCTCATTAACCATAAAACTTAAACCATAACAGCAGCCATAAACCATACACAGCCCCAACCCTCACACCAGCCCCAGCCCTAATGCTAACCCTCCAAACCACTTCCACCAAGCCAAGTCTAATCAGATTATACAAATACATCTCGAAAAAGAAAACTGGGGAATACTCTGGTGGCCCAGTGGTTAGGACTCTGTGCTTTCACTGCCAAGGGCTCGGGTTCGATCCCTGACTGGGGAACTAAGATCCCACAAGCCATGGGACGTGGCCAAAATAAATAAATAATTAAAATGAAATAAAACCACTATTTTAAAAAAGATTTTAAAAATAAAGGACAAAAACAAGAAAACTACCCCAGTACAACTTATAAATAGGAACGTAAAAATCTATCACACAATAATAGCAACATGAAACCAACAGAACTTTAAATGGATAATGCCATAAGCAAGTATCTCTACACCAGAAATTTCAGGTTGCTCAACATATGAAAAGTAAGCAATGTATTCAACCACAATAATGGTGTGAAGTAAAAACACATAATCATATCAATTAATGCAAAACATCTACAATGAAAATCCAGTGTTATTTCATGAAAAACACTCAAGAAAGCAGGAATAAAAGGAAATTTGCTCAATATGGAAAAGAGTAGTACAAAAAGCCACAGCAAACATCATGCTCAACGTTAAAGACTGAAAGATTTACTCCTGAAATCAGGAACAGGGCCAGGAAGCTGGCCTTCATCACCGTTACTCAACAGTGTACTGGAAGTTCTACCCAGAATCTTGAGGAAAGAAAGAAAAGGCATCCATGGGTGAATGGAAAAATTAAAACCGTGTCTCTTCACAGAACATAGGTCCCATCATCTTATATATAAGACTACCTATAATCAGCAAAGAAATTATTTGAGCTAATCAACTCATTAATAAGCAAAGTTATAGAACAAAATATCAATTCATGAAAATCTATCTTATGTGCATACGCTGGCAAAAAATAATCTGAAAAAGAATTTATGAAAACAATTCCATTTTTAAGAATGTCAACATCAATATTTAGGAGTATATTTAATCAAGGTACGAGACTTGTTTTTATGTATGTAAAGTTGTATGTTTGAAATTACTGGAAAGTCAATTACTTTTCAAAACATCATGTATGTCAACAGCATGCCAGAAAAGCAGAGAAAACATCAAACTTCCATATAGAAGCCAAGCCTTACCCAGATCCAGTTCACCCAAAGTCCACATGTCATTTAGAGGCACTGTGGGAAGGTTATATTAGGAGCCGCTGTCCTCCGTGTTGTGGACGACCTGGATATGGTAGAAACAGTGGGATTTTTGAATTCCAATTTTCCACTTCATTCCACAAAAAAACTATTAGAACTAATAAATCAATTCAGTAAAGTTGCAAAATCAATACACAGAGATCAGTTGCCTTTCTAAACACTAATAATGAACCATCAGAAAGAGAAACAAAGCAACCCTATTTACAACTGCATTCAAAAAGAACAAAATACCTGGGAATAAAGTCAACCAAGGAGGTGAAAGACCTGCACACTGAAAACTTGAAGACATTGATGAAGACATTGCAAAACACACCAATAAATGGAAAGATATCCTGTTCTCATGGAATGGAACAATTAATATTGTTAAAATATCCATGCTACCCAAAGCAGTGGACACAGTGAATGCAATCCCTCCCCAAATTCCATGGTATTTTCCCCCAAAATAGAGCAAATCCTCCTAATATCTGTGGGGAACCACAAAGGACCCCAAATAGCCAAAGAAACCCTGAAAAAAGAGAACGGGCTGGAGGCATCTCCCTCCCTGACGTCACGCTCTGCTGAGAAGCTACGGTCACCAAAACAGTGTGGAACTGGCTCAAAACGGGCACAGGGACCAGAGGAACAGGACAGAGAGACCAGAATTCAACCCACACGGACGGGGTCGGTGAATTTATGACACAGGGACCAAGGACACACCAAGGAGCGCGACACGCCCCACGATAAATGGTGCTGGGAAAACTGGACGCCCCGTAACTCACGCTGGCTACCCTGCACACAAACCTGACCAAACACCCAGCTTTCCACGCCAAGCCCTCCCTCGCTCACACGAAGACGGACCCCCTCAACGGTCAGTCGCCCACAGGAAGCTTCTCCCCACTTTTCCTCACCGTCTCTTCACCTTTTCCTCAGGCATCACCTGGGTCCTCAGGAAACCTAGTTCCCTAGTCAGCGTGGAGGCAGCCCCACTTTGTCCTGAAGCCGAAACCCCAGCGAGTCCTGAGGAGACGGAGACCGAGCTCCTCTCAGCAGAGACGCTGAGCCGGGCGTCCTACCCGAAGGCCCCCGCCCCCGCCCCCGCCCCCGCCCCCGCCCCCGCGCCTGAGGCGGCTCAACTCCTCTCAGCTGTCCTCACAATCGAGTTCGCAGGGAACGAGCATGCGCTGTGGGTCAGAGAGGCGAACTCGGCGCCACCCTGTGGTCAGTGCAGGAAGTGCAGGCCGCGCCTCCCTCACAGGTCACTGGAGGCAGCGTGCCCTACTGACAGGACTGCTGAATCCATTAAACTGGAAACTCAAACGAAAATGGAGTCTCTATCCCAAAAGTTTTCTAAAAGTAGTTAAGGAACAATTAATTGGAAACCATTTGGAATGAAGTGAATGTAGATGCAAACTTTACAACTTATACCAAATTCACTCAAAGTTATTCAGAGGCAAATTTTATTTTAGTTTATAATTTATCTTTGGCTGCATTGGGTCTTCGTTGCTGCATGTGGGCTTGCTCTAGTTGCGTCGAGCGGGGCTACTCTTCGTTGTGGTGCACGGGCTTCTCATTGCGGTGGCTTCTCTTGTGGGCGAGCACGGGCTCTAGGCGCGCAGGCTTCAGTAGTTGTGCCGCGCAGGCTTGGTTGCTCTGCGGCATGTGGGAGCTTCCCGGACCAGGGCTCGAGCCCGTGTCCCCTGCATTGGCAGGCGGACTCTTAACCACTGCGTCACCAGGGAAGTCCCCACAGACAAACTTTAAATACAAAACTATTCAAGGGGCTTCCCTGGTGGCGCAGTGGTTGAGAATCTGCCTGCCAACGCAGGGGACACGGGTTCGAGCCCTGGTCCGGGAAGCTCCCACATGCCGCGGAGCAACTAGCCCCGTGAGCCACAACTCCTGAGCCTGCGCGTCTGGAGCCTGTGCTCCGCAACAAGGGAGGCCGCGATAGTGAGAGGCCCGCGCACCGCGATGAAGAGTGGCCCCCGCTTGCCACAACTAGAGAAAGCCTTCGCACAGAAACGAAGACCCAACACAGCCAAAAATAAATTAATTAATTCATCAATTAAAAAAGAAAGCTGTCTCTCAAATTTAACTTCCAGAATATATTCAGGAAAAACGCATACGCCCTTTTTGCCCAACCAAAGAAGCGGGCAATGCAAATCAACACTACAGAGAGGTATCACTTCGAATCAGAAAAAAGGACCATCCTCACAAAGGGTAAAAACCAGATATGCAGGACAAGGAGAGGAGAAAAGGGAGCCTTGTTACGCTGAAGGGGGGAATGTAAATTGCCAACGGCCACTCTGGAGAAGTGTGCTGTGTTTCCTGAAGCATCTAAAAAACAGCTACAAAGCATAGGGCGCTTCCACTCATGGGCCTATATGTTGGCAAAACCAAAAATCCACAGGATGCAGGCACCCCGTTTACTGCTGCTATGTTTACAACAGCCTCGACTTGGGTACAACTTCATAGTCCTTGGAAGGAAAAAACGGTGAAAGAAAATTTGGTACTTAAGCACAACGGAATATTACTCAGCCCTGAAATCAATGAAATGAGGCCAGTTGCAGCAACTCAGGGGGACTTATGTAAGGTCATTGAGAGTGAAATAAGTTAGACAGCAAGAGAAACTTATCATGAGATATCACTTATAAAGGGAATCTAAAAATCGCCAACCATGAACTGAATTACAAACAGAACACCATCACACATTTACAAAACACACTTACGGCTGCTTAAGGGGAAAAGTGTGGTGCGGTGATGCATAAACCAGGAGGTTGAAATTGGCACAGATACCGTTCCATACGCCAATAATGTAATCGCCAAGACATACTCATGGTTCAAGGAACTGGACTCAGCACACTCTATTCACAGAAAAAACATATATCTGACTACTAGAAACTAGAAAAGAACTTATTGATGTCTCTCTGTAAGTGACTCAGGTGGATGTACAGCACCAAGAAACACAACATTGCAAATCAGCTACACCCCGTTGTAAAAATTAATTGTAAAAAAAGAAAGACAGTGAGAGAGAGAGGAATTCTCACAAAATTCAATCAGGGGCTGTGATGCAACTGGACTGACCACATCTACACTCACAGCTCAATGGGACGTAAGGCTGGACACCCTAACCCTAAACCCTAGCCCGAACCCTAACCCAACCCTAACCCTACCTTAACCGTAACCCTAACCCAACACTAACCCTAACCCTAAACCTAAACCCTAACCCTAACCCAACCCTACGCCTAACCCTAACCCCTAGCCCTAGCCCTAGCCCTAACCCTGACCCTAACCCCTAACCCTTAACCCCTAACCCCTAACCCTACCCAAGTTCACAAGTAAACTTCTCGCCCACCTGGAGAGAGTGATTTCATTTGAAAGAGTAAAGACACAATCAGCTCAGTAATTGGCCACGGGGGCTGCAGGGGCCAAGGCTAACCCGAGCTGGAGGAACGTGGGTGCCTGCCTGGATGCTCAGAGGCCAAGGGCTGTCCTGAGACCTGCTTGGACACCCGTGCAGATGGAACAAAGGATCCGTCCAGTCCCAGGAGGGCCCCACCAGCCCTCACGAACGCAACACCAGACTTCCCTGGTGGCGCAGTGGTTAAGAATCCACCTGCCAATGCAGGGGACACGGGTTTGAGCCCTGGTCCGGGAAGATACCACATGCTGTGGAGCAACTAAGCCCGTGCACCACAACTACTGAGCCTGCGCTCTAGAACCCGCGAGCCCCGACTGCTGAAGCCCACGCGCTTAGAGCCTGTGCTCTGCAACAAGAGAAGCCACCGCAATGAGAAGCCCCCACTCGCCGCAACTAGAGAAAGCCTCCGGGCAGCAGTGCAGACCCAACACAGCCCAAAATTAATTAATGGATTAATTAATTAAGGAAAAAAAAAAAAAAAGGCAGCACCTGGGGGCTGGCAGACTGAGGCACCAAGTCTTCCATCACGTCTACTTAGTATCCTGCATGTCAGGGCCATGCTGGACCTGGGGCTGCCCAGACAGAGTGGGGCCTGCATCACCCTTCCCAGGAGGGAGGGTGGAGGGAAACCCTGCATGACCTCTGAGGCCCTAAGAACCCTTGACTAAGGCTGAGCTCAATTTGAAACAGTGGGTGACCAGAGCAGACATTTCATTCGTCTATCAATGAGAATCCAGCACTGGAGGAGCAGCAAACAATGGCCTCGCTCAACCTTGACGCTAATCCTGACATGGACCCTAACCCTAAACTCTGATCCTGACCCTAAGCCCTGACCTAACCTTAGCCTAACCCGTACCCTAAACCTGTACCTTACCCTAACCCATGCTCTACCCGCATCCTACCTGTACCCCAATTCTCACCCATACCCTAACACCCACTCTAACACAGAACCCTAACACCCTGAGACCGAAACCATAAACCTTAACCAATAAGCAAAACCATAACCATAACCAAACCATAAAATATAGTCATTAACCATACCCATAAATACCTCATTAACCATAAAACTTAAACCATAACAGCAGCCATAAACCATACACAGCCCCAACCCTCACACCAGCCCCAGCCCTAATGCTAACCCTCCAAACCACTTCCACCAAGCCAAGTCTAATCAGATTATACAAATACATCTCGAAAAAGAAAACTGGGGAATACTCTGGTGGCCCAGTGGTTAGGACTCTGTGCTTTCACTGCCAAGGGCTCGGGTTCGATCCCTGACTGGGGAACTAAGATCCCACAAGCCATGGGACGTGGCCAAAATAAATAAATAATTAAAATGAAATAAAACCACTATTTTAAAAAAGATTTTAAAAATAAAGGACAAAAACAAGAAAACTACCCCAGTACAACTTATAAATAGGAACGTAAAAATCTATCACACAATAATAGCAACATGAAACCAACAGAACTTTAAATGGATAATGCCATAAGCAAGTATCTCTACACCAGAAATTTCAGGTTGCTCAACATATGAAAAGTAAGCAATGTATTCAACCACAATAATGGTGTGAAGTAAAAACACATAATCATATCAATTAATGCAAAACATCTACAATGAAAATCCAGTGTTATTTCATGAAAAACACTCAAGAAAGCAGGAATAAAAGGAAATTTGCTCAATATGGAAAAGAGTAGTACAAAAAGCCACAGCAAACATCATGCTCAACGTTAAAGACTGAAAGATTTACTCCTGAAATCAGGAACAGGGCCAGGAAGCTGGCCTTCATCACCGTTACTCAACAGTGTACTGGAAGTTCTACCCAGAATCTTGAGGAAAGAAAGAAAAGGCATCCATGGGTGAATGGAAAAATTAAAACCGTGTCTCTTCACAGAACATAGGTCCCATCATCTTATATATAAGACTACCTATAATCAGCAAAGAAATTATTTGAGCTAATCAACTCATTAATAAGCAAAGTTATAGAACAAAATATCAATTCATGAAAATCTATCTTATGTGCATACGCTGGCAAAAAATAATCTGAAAAAGAATTTATGAAAACAATTCCATTTTTAAGAATGTCAACATCAATATTTAGGAGTATATTTAATCAAGGTACGAGACTTGTTTTTATGTATGTAAAGTTGTATGTTTGAAATTACTGGAAAGTCAATTACTTTTCAAAACATCATGTATGTCAACAGCATGCCAGAAAAGCAGAGAAAACATCAAACTTCCATATAGAAGCCAAGCCTTACCCAGATCCAGTTCACCCAAAGTCCACATGTCATTTAGAGGCACTGTGGGAAGGTTATATTAGGAGCCGCTGTCCTCCGTGTTGTGGACGACCTGGATATGGTAGAAACAGTGGGATTTTTGAATTCCAATTTTCCACTTCATTCCACAAAAAAACTATTAGAACTAATAAATCAATTCAGTAAAGTTGCAAAATCAATACACAGAGATCAGTTGCCTTTCTAAACACTAATAATGAACCATCAGAAAGAGAAACAAAGCAACCCTATTTACAACTGCATTCAAAAAGAACAAAATACCTGGGAATAAAGTCAACCAAGGAGGTGAAAGACCTGCACACTGAAAACTTGAAGACATTGATGAAGACATTGCAAAACACACCAATAAATGGAAAGATATCCTGTTCTCATGGAATGGAACAATTAATATTGTTAAAATATCCATGCTACCCAAAGCAGTGGACACAGTGAATGCAATCCCTCCCCAAATTCCATGGTATTTTCCCCCAAAATAGAGCAAATCCTCCTAATATCTGTGGGGAACCACAAAGGACCCCAAATAGCCAAAGAAACCCTGAAAAAAGAGAACGGGCTGGAGGCATCTCCCTCCCTGACGTCACGCTCTGCTGAGAAGCTACGGTCACCAAAACAGTGTGGAACTGGCTCAAAACGGGCACAGGGACCAGAGGAACAGGACAGAGAGACCAGAATTCAACCCACACGGACGGGGTCGGTGAATTTATGACACAGGGACCAAGGACACACCAAGGAGCGCGACACGCCCCACGATAAATGGTGCTGGGAAAACTGGACGCCCCGTAACTCACGCTGGCTACCCTGCACACAAACCTGACCAAACACCCAGCTTTCCACGCCAAGCCCTCCCTCGCTCACACGAAGACGGACCCCCTCAACGGTCAGTCGCCCACAGGAAGCTTCTCCCCACTTTTCCTCACCGTCTCTTCACCTTTTCCTCAGGCATCACCTGGGTCCTCAGGAAACCTAGTTCCCTAGTCAGCGTGGAGGCAGCCCCACTTTGTCCTGAAGCCGAAACCCCAGCGAGTCCTGAGGAGACGGAGACCGAGCTCCTCTCAGCAGAGACGCTGAGCCGGGCGTCCTACCCGAAGGCCCCCGCCCCCGCCCCCGCCCCCGCCCCCGCGCCTGAGGCGGCTCAACTCCTCTCAGCTGTCCTCACAATCGAGTTCGCAGGGAACGAGCATGCGCTGTGGGTCAGAGAGGCGAACTCGGCGCCACCCTGTGGTCAGTGCAGGAAGTGCAGGCCGCGCCTCCCTCACAGGTCACTGGAGGCAGCGTGCCCTACTGACAGGACTTCTGAATCCATTAAACTGGAAACTCAAACGAAAATGGAGTCTCTATCCCAAAAGTTTTCTAAAAGTAGTTAAGGAACAATTAATTGGAAACCATTTGGAATGAAGTGAATGTAGATGCAAACTTTACAACTTATACCAAATTCACTCAAAGTTATTCAGAGGCAAATTTTATTTTAGTTTATAATTTATCTTTGGCTGCATTGGGTCTTCGTTGCTGCATGTGGGCTTGCTCTAGTTGCGTCGAGCGGGGCTACTCTTCGTTGTGGTGCACGGGCTTCTCATTGCGGTGGCTTCTCTTGTGGGCGAGCACGGGCTCTAGGCGCGCAGGCTTCAGTAGTTGTGCCGCGCAGGCTTGGTTGCTCTGCGGCATGTGGGAGCTTCCCGGACCCGGGCTCGAGCCCGTGTCCCCTGCATTGGCAGGCGGACTCTTAACCACTGCGTCACCAGGGAAGTCCCCACAGACAAACTTTAAATACAAAACTATTCAAGGGGCTTCCCTGGTGGCGCAGTGGTTGAGAATCTGCCTGCCAACGCAGGGGACACGGGTTCGAGCCCTGGTCCGGGAAGCTCCCACATGCCGCGGAGCAACTAGCCCCGTGAGCCACAACTCCTGAGCCTGCGCGTCTGGAGCCTGTGCTCCGCAACAAGGGAGGCCGCGATAGTGAGAGGCCCGCGCACCGCGATGAAGAGTGGCCCCCGCTTGCCACAACTAGAGAAAGCCTTCGCACAGAAACGAAGACCCAACACAGCCAAAAATAAATTAATTAATTCATCAATTAAAAAAGAAAGCTGTCTCTCAAATTTAACTTCCAGAATATATTCAGGAAAAACGCATACGCCCTTTTTGCCCAACCAAAGAAGCGGGCAATGCAAATCAACACTACAGAGAGGTATCACTTCGAATCAGAAAAAAGGACCATCCTCACAAAGGGTAAAAACCAGATATGCAGGACAAGGAGAGGAGAAAAGGGAGCCTTGTTACGCTGAAGGGGGGAATGTAAATTGCCAACGGCCACTCTGGAGAAGTGTGCTGTGTTTCCTGAAGCATCTAAAAAACAGAGCTACAAAGCATAGGGCGCTTCCACTCATGGGCCTATATGTTGGCAAAACCAAAAATCCACAGGATGCAGGCACCCCGTTTACTGCTGCTATGTTTACAACAGCCTCGACTTGGGTACAACTTCATAGTCCTTGGAAGGAAAAAACGGTGAAAGAAAATTTGGTACTTAAGCACAACGGAATATTACTCAGCCCTGAAATCAATGAAATGAGGCCAGTTGCAGCAACTCAGGGGGACTTATGTAAGGTCATTGAGAGTGAAATAAGTTAGACAGCAAGAGAAACTTATCATGAGATATCACTTATAAAGGGAATCTAAAAATCGCCAACCATGAACTGAATTACAAACAGAACACCATCACACATTTACAAAACACACTTACGGCTGCTTAAGGGGAAAAGTGTGGTGCGGTGATGCATAAACCAGGAGGTTGAAATTGGCACAGATACCGTTCCATACGCCAATAATGTAATCGCCAAGACATACTCATGGTTCAAGGAACTGGACTCAGCACACTCTATTCACAGAAAAAACATATATCTGACTACTAGAAACTAGAAAAGAACTTATTGATGTCTCTCTGTAAGTGACTCAGGTGGATGTACAGCACCAAGAAACACAACATTGCAAATCAGCTACACCCCGTTGTAAAAATTAATTGTAAAAAAAGAAAGACAGTGAGAGAGAGAGGAATTCTCACAAAATTCAATCAGGGGCTGTGATGCAACTGGACTGACCACATCTACACTCACAGCTCAATGGGACGTAAGGCTGGACACCCTAACCCTAAACCCTAGCCCGAACCCTAACCCAACCCTAACCCTACCTTAACCGTAACCCTAACCCAACACTAACCCTAACCCTAAACCTAAACCCTAACCCTAACCCAACCCTACGCCTAACCCTAACCCCTAGCCCTAGCCCTAGCCCTAACCCTGACCCTAACCCCTAACCCTTAACCCCTAACCCCTAACCCTACCCAAGTTCACAAGTAAACTTCTCGCCCACCTGGAGAGAGTGATTTCATTTGAAAGAGTAAAGACACAATCAGCTCAGTAATTGGCCACGGGGGCTGCAGGGGCCAAGGCTAACCCGAGCTGGAGGAACGTGGGTGCCTGCCTGGATGCTCAGAGGCCAAGGGCTGTCCTGAGACCTGCTTGGACACCCGTGCAGATGGAACAAAGGATCCGTCCAGTCCCAGGAGGGCCCCACCAGCCCTCACGAACGCAACACCAGACTTCCCTGGTGGCGCAGTGGTTAAGAATCCACCTGCCAATGCAGGGGACACGGGTTTGAGCCCTGGTCCGGGAAGATACCACATGCTGTGGAGCAACTAAGCCCGTGCACCACAACTACTGAGCCTGCGCTCTAGAACCCGCGAGCCCCGACTGCTGAAGCCCACGCGCTTAGAGCCTGTGCTCTGCAACAAGAGAAGCCACCGCAATGAGAAGCCCCCACTCGCCGCAACTAGAGAAAGCCTCCGGGCAGCAGTGCAGACCCAACACAGCCCAAAATTAATTAATGGATTAATTAATTAAGGAAAAAAAAAAAAAAAGGCAGCACCTGGGGGCTGGCAGACTGAGGCACCAAGTCTTCCATCACGTCTACTTAGTATCCTGCATGTCAGGGCCATGCTGGACCTGGGGCTGCCCAGACAGAGTGGGGCCTGCATCACCCTTCCCAGGAGGGAGGGTGGAGGGAAACCCTGCATGACCTCTGAGGCCCTAAGAACCCTTGACTAAGGCTGAGCTCAATTTGAAACAGTGGGTGACCAGAGCAGACATTTCATTCGTCTATCAATGAGAATCCAGCACTGGAGGAGCAGCAAACAATGGCCTCGCTCAACCTTGACGCTAATCCTGACATGGACCCTAACCCTAAACTCTGATCCTGACCCTAAGCCCTGACCTAACCTTAGCCTAACCCGTACCCTAAACCTGTACCTTACCCTAACCCATGCTCTACCCGCATCCTACCTGTACCCCAATTCTCACCCATACCCTAACACCCACTCTAACACAGAACCCTAACACCCTGAGACCGAAACCATAAACCTTAACCAATAAGCAAAACCATAACCATAACCAAACCATAAAATATAGTCATTAACCATACCCATAAATACCTCATTAACCATAAAACTTAAACCATAACAGCAGCCATAAACCATACACAGCCCCAACCCTCACACCAGCCCCAGCCCTAATGCTAACCCTCCAAACCACTTCCACCAAGCCAAGTCTAATCAGATTATACAAATACATCTCGAAAAAGAAAACTGGGGAATACTCTGGTGGCCCAGTGGTTAGGACTCTGTGCTTTCACTGCCAAGGGCTCGGGTTCGATCCCTGACTGGGGAACTAAGATCCCACAAGCCATGGGACGTGGCCAAAATAAATAAATAATTAAAATGAAATAAAACCACTATTTTAAAAAAGATTTTAAAAATAAAGGACAAAAACAAGAAAACTACCCCAGTACAACTTATAAATAGGAACGTAAAAATCTATCACACAATAATAGCAACATGAAACCAACAGAACTTTAAATGGATAATGCCATAAGCAAGTATCTCTACACCAGAAATTTCAGGTTGCTCAACATATGAAAAGTAAGCAATGTATTCAACCACAATAATGGTGTGAAGTAAAAACACATAATCATATCAATTAATGCAAAACATCTACAATGAAAATCCAGTGTTATTTCATGAAAAACACTCAAGAAAGCAGGAATAAAAGGAAATTTGCTCAATATGGAAAAGAGTAGTACAAAAAGCCACAGCAAACATCATGCTCAACGTTAAAGACTGAAAGATTTACTCCTGAAATCAGGAACAGGGCCAGGAAGCTGGCCTTCATCACCGTTACTCAACAGTGTACTGGAAGTTCTACCCAGAATCTTGAGGAAAGAAAGAAAAGGCATCCATGGGTGAATGGAAAAATTAAAACCGTGTCTCTTCACAGAACATAGGTCCCATCATCTTATATATAAGACTACCTATAATCAGCAAAGAAATTATTTGAGCTAATCAACTCATTAATAAGCAAAGTTATAGAACAAAATATCAATTCATGAAAATCTATCTTATGTGCATACGCTGGCAAAAAATAATCTGAAAAAGAATTTATGAAAACAATTCCATTTTTAAGAATGTCAACATCAATATTTAGGAGTATATTTAATCAAGGTACGAGACTTGTTTTTATGTATGTAAAGTTGTATGTTTGAAATTACTGGAAAGTCAATTACTTTTCAAAACATCATGTATGTCAACAGCATGCCAGAAAAGCAGAGAAAACATCAAACTTCCATATAGAAGCCAAGCCTTACCCAGATCCAGTTCACCCAAAGTCCACATGTCATTTAGAGGCACTGTGGGAAGGTTATATTAGGAGCCGCTGTCCTCCGCGTTGTGGACGACCTGGATATGGTAGAAACAGTGGGATTTTTGAATTCCAATTTTCCACTTCATTCCACAAAAAAACTATTAGAACTAATAAATCAATTCAGTAAAGTTGCAAAATCAATACACAGAGATCAGTTGCCTTTCTAAACACTAATAATGAACCATCAGAAAGAGAAACAAAGCAACCCTATTTACAACTGCATTCAAAAAGAACAAAATACCTGGGAATAAAGTCAACCAAGGAGGTGAAAGACCTGCACACTGAAAACTTGAAGACATTGATGAAGACATTGCAAAACACACCAATAAATGGAAAGATATCCTGTTCTCATGGAATGGAACAATTAATATTGTTAAAATATCCATGCTACCCAAAGCAGTGGACACAGTGAATGCAATCCCTCCCCAAATTCCATGGTATTTTCCCCCAAAATAGAGCAAATCCTCCTAATATCTGTGGGGAACCACAAAGGACCCCAAATAGCCAAAGAAACCCTGAAAAAAGAGAACGGGCTGGAGGCATCTCCCTCCCTGACGTCACGCTCTGCTGAGAAGCTACGGTCACCAAAACAGTGTGGAACTGGCTCAAAACGGGCACAGGGACCAGAGGAACAGGACAGAGAGACCAGAATTCAACCCACACGGACGGGGTCGGTGAATTTATGACACAGGGACCAAGGACACACCAAGGAGCGCGACACGCCCCACGATAAATGGTGCTGGGAAAACTGGACGCCCCGTAACTCACGCTGGCTACCCTGCACACAAACCTGACCAAACACCCAGCTTTCCACGCCAAGCCCTCCCTCGCTCACACGAAGACGGACCCCCTCAACGGTCAGTCGCCCACAGGAAGCTTCTCCCCACTTTTCCTCACCGTCTCTTCACCTTTTCCTCAGGCATCACCTGGGTCCTCAGGAAACCTAGTTCCCTAGTCAGCGTGGAGGCAGCCCCACTTTGTCCTGAAGCCGAAACCCCAGCGAGTCCTGAGGAGACGGAGACCGAGCTCCTCTCAGCAGAGACGCTGAGCCGGGCGTCCTACCCGAAGGCCCCCGCCCCCGCCCCCGCCCCCGCGCCTGAGGCGGCTCAACTCCTCTCAGCTGTCCTCACAATCGAGTTCGCAGGGAACGAGCATGCGCTGTGGGTCAGAGAGGCGAACTCGGCGCCACCCTGTGGTCAGTGCAGGAAGTGCAGGCCGCGCCTCCCTCACAGGTCACTGGAGGCAGCGTGCCCTACTGACAGGACTGCTGAATCCATTAAACTGGAAACTCAAACGAAAATGGAGTCTCTATCCCAAAAGTTTTCTAAAAGTAGTTAAGGAACAATTAATTGGAAACCATTTGGAATGAAGTGAATGTAGATGCAAACTTTACAACTTATACCAAATTCACTCAAAGTTATTCAGAGGCAAATTTTATTTTAGTTTATAATTTATGTTTGGCTGCATTGGGTCTTCGTTGCTGCATGTGGGCTTGCTCTAGTTGCGTCGAGCGGGGCTACTCTTCGTTGTGGTGCACGGGCTTCTCATTGCGGTGGCTTCTCTTGTGGGCGAGCACGGGCTCTAGGCGCGCAGGCTTCAGTAGTTGTGCCGCGCAGGCTTGGTTGCTCTGCGGCATGTGGGAGCTTCCCGGACCCGGGCTCGAGCCCGTGTCCCCTGCATTGGCAGGCGGACTCTTAACCACTGCGTCACCAGGGAAGTCCCCACAGACAAACTTTAAATACAAAACTATTCAAGGGGCTTCCCTGGTGGCGCAGTGGTTGAGAATCTGCCTGCCAACGCAGGGGACACGGGTTCGAGCCCTGGTCCGGGAAGCTCCCACATGCCGCGGAGCAACTAGCCCCGTGAGCCACAACTCCTGAGCCTGCGCGTCTGGAGCCTGTGCTCCGCAACAAGGGAGGCCGCGATAGTGAGAGGCCCGCGCACCGCGATGAAGAGTGGCCCCCGCTTGCCACAACTAGAGAAAGCCTTCGCACAGAAACGAAGACCCAACACAGCCAAAAATAAATTAATTAATTCATCAATTAAAAAAGAAAGCTGTCTCTCAAATTTAACTTCCAGAATATATTCAGGAAAAACGCATACGCCCTTTTTGCCCAACCAAAGAAGCGGGCAATGCAAATCAACACTACAGAGAGGTATCACTTCGAATCAGAAAAAAGGACCATCCTCACAAAGGGTAAAAACCAGATATGCAGGACAAGGAGAGGAGAAAAGGGAGCCTTGTTACGCTGAAGGGGGGAATGTAAATTGCCAACGGCCACTCTGGAGAAGTGTGCTGTGTTTCCTGAAGCATCTAAAAAACAGAGCTACAAAGCATAGGGCGCTTCCACTCATGGGCCTATATGTTGGCAAAACCAAAAATCCACAGGATGCAGGCACCCCGTTTACTGCTGCTATGTTTACAACAGCCTCGACTTGGGTACAACTTCATAGTCCTTGGAAGGAAAAAACGGTGAAAGAAAATTTGGTACTTAAGCACAACGGAATATTACTCAGCCCTGAAATCAATGAAATGAGGCCAGTTGCAGCAACTCAGGGGGACTTATGTAAGGTCATTGAGAGTGAAATAAGTTAGACAGCAAGAGAAACTTATCATGAGATATCACTTATAAAGGGAATCTAAAAATCGCCAACCATGAACTGAATTACAAACAGAACACCATCACACATTTACAAAACACACTTACGGCTGCTTAAGGGGAAAAGTGTGGTGCGGTGATGCATAAACCAGGAGGTTGAAATTGGCACAGATACCGTTCCATACGCCAATAATGTAATCGCCAAGACATACTCATGGTTCAAGGAACTGGACTCAGCACACTCTATTCACAGAAAAAACATATATCTGACTACTAGAAACTAGAAAAGAACTTATTGATGTCTCTCTGTAAGTGACTCAGGTGGATGTACAGCACCAAGAAACACAACATTGCAAATCAGCTACACCCCGTTGTAAAAATTAATTATAAAAAAAGAAAGACAGTGAGAGAGAGAGGAATTCTCACAAAATTCAATCAGGGGCTGTGATGCAACTGGACTGACCACATCTACACTCACAGCTCAATGGGACGTAAGGCTGGACACCCTAACCCTAAACCCTAGCCCGAACCCTAACCCAACCCTAACCCTACCTTAACCGTAACCCTAACCCAACACTAACCCTAACCCTAAACCTAAACCCTAACCCTAACCCAACCCTACGCCTAACCCTAACCCCTAGCCCTAGCCCTAGCCCTAACCCTGACCCTAACCCCTAACCCTTAACCCCTAACCCCTAACCCTACCCAAGTTCACAAGTAAACTTCTCGCCCACCTGGAGAGAGTGATTTCATTTGAAAGAGTAAAGACACAATCAGCTCAGTAATTGGCCACGGGGGCTGCAGGGGCCAAGGCTAACCCGAGCTGGAGGAACGTGGGTGCCTGCCTGGATGCTCAGAGGCCAAGGGCTGTCCTGAGACCTGCTTGGACACCCGTGCAGATGGAACAAAGGATCCGTCCAGTCCCAGGAGGGCCCCACCAGCCCTCACGAACGCAACACCAGACTTCCCTGGTGGCGCAGTGGTTAAGAATCCACCTGCCAATGCAGGGGACACGGGTTTGAGCCCTGGTCCGGGAAGATACCACATGCTGTGGAGCAACTAAGCCCGTGCACCACAACTACTGAGCCTGCGCTCTAGAACCCGCGAGCCCCGACTGCTGAAGCCCACGCGCTTAGAGCCTGTGCTCTGCAACAAGAGAAGCCACCGCAATGAGAAGCCCCCACTCGCCGCAACTAGAGAAAGCCTCCGGGCAGCAGTGCAGACCCAACACAGCCCAAAATTAATTAATGGATTAATTAATTAAGGAAAAAAAAAAAAAAGGCAGCACCTGGGGGCTGGCAGACTGAGGCACCAAGTCTTCCATCACGTCTACTTAGTATCCTGCATGTCAGGGCCATGCTGGACCTGGGGCTGCCCAGACAGAGTGGGGCCTGCATCACCCTTCCCAGGAGGGAGGGTGGAGGGAAACCCTGCATGACCTCTGAGGCCCTAAGAACCCTTGACTAAGGCTGAGCTCAATTTGAAACAGTGGGTGACCAGAGCAGACATTTCATTCGTCTATCAATGAGAATCCAGCACTGGAGGAGCAGCAAACAATGGCCTCGCTCAACCTTGACGCTAATCCTGACATGGACCCTAACCCTAAACTCTGATCCTGACCCTAAGCCCTGACCTAACCTTAGCCTAACCCGTACCCTAAACCTGTACCTTACCCTAACCCATGCTCTACCCGCATCCTACCTGTACCCCAATTCTCACCCATACCCTAACACCCACTCTAACACAGAACCCTAACACCCTGAGACCAAAACCATAAACCTTAACCAATAAGCAAAACCATAACCATAACCAAACCATAAAATATAGTCATTAACCATACCCATAAATACCTCATTAACCATAAAACTTAAACCATAACAGCAGCCATAAACCATACACAGCCCCAACCCTCACACCAGCCCCAGCCCTAATGCTAACCCTCCAAACCACTTCCACCAAGCCAAGTCTAATCAGATTATACAAATACATCTCGAAAAAGAAAACTGGGGAATACTCTGGTGGCCCAGTGGTTAGGACTCTGTGCTTTCACTGCCAAGGGCTCGGGTTCGATCCCTGACTGGGGAACTAAGATCCCACAAGCCATGGGACGTGGCCAAAATAAATAAATAATTAAAATGAAATAAAACCACTATTTTAAAAAAGATTTTAAAAATAAAGGACAAAAACAAGAAAACTACCCCAGTACAACTTATAAATAGGAACGTAAAAATCTATCACACAATAATAGCAACATGAAACCAACAGAACTTTAAATGGATAATGCCATAAGCAAGTATCTCTACACCAGAAATTTCAGGTTGCTCAACATATGAAAAGTAAGCAATGTATTCAACCACAATAATGGTGTGAAGTAAAAACACATAATCATATCAATTAATGCAAAACATCTACAATGAAAATCCAGTGTTATTTCATGAAAAACACTCAAGAAAGCAGGAATAAAAGGAAATTTGCTCAATATGGAAAAGAGTAGTACAAAAAGCCACAGCAAACATCATGCTCAACGTTAAAGACTGAAAGATTTACTCCTGAAATCAGGAACAGGGCCAGGAAGCTGGCCTTCATCACCGTTACTCAACAGTGTACTGGAAGTTCTACCCAGAATCTTGAGGAAAGAAAGAAAAGGCATCCATGGGTGAATGGAAAAATTAAAACCGTGTCTCTTCACAGAACATAGGTCCCATCATCTTATATATAAGACTACCTATAATCAGCAAAGAAATTATTTGAGCTAATCAACTCATTAATAAGCAAAGTTATAGAACAAAATATCAATTCATGAAAATCTATCTTATGTGCATACGCTGGCAAAAAATAATCTGAAAAAGAATTTATGAAAACAATTCCATTTTTAAGAATGTCAACATCAATATTTAGGAGTATATTTAATCAAGGTACGAGACTTGTTTTTATGTATGTAAAGTTGTATGTTTGAAATTACTGGAAAGTCAATTACTTTTCAAAACATCATGTATGTCAACAGCATGCCAGAAAAGCAGAGAAAACATCAAACTTCCATATAGAAGCCAAGCCTTACCCAGATCCAGTTCACCCAAAGTCCACATGTCATTTAGAGGCACTGTGGGAAGGTTATATTAGGAGCCGCTGTCCTCCGCGTTGTGGACGACCTGGATATGGTAGAAACAGTGGGATTTTTGAATTCCAATTTTCCACTTCATTCCACAAAAAAACTATTAGAACTAATAAATCAATTCAGTAAAGTTGCAAAATCAATACACAGAGATCAGTTGCCTTTCTAAACACTAATAATGAACCATCAGAAAGAGAAACAAAGCAACCCTATTTACAACTGCATTCAAAAAGAACAAAATACCTGGGAATAAAGTCAACCAAGGAGGTGAAAGACCTGCACACTGAAAACTTGAAGACATTGATGAAGACATTGCAAAACACACCAATAAATGGAAAGATATCCTGTTCTCATGGAATGGAACAATTAATATTGTTAAAATATCCATGCTACCCAAAGCAGTGGACACAGTGAATGCAATCCCTCCCCAAATTCCATGGTATTTTCCCCCAAAATAGAGCAAATCCTCCTAATATCTGTGGGGAACCACAAAGGACCCCAAATAGCCAAAGAAACCCTGAAAAAAGAGAACGGGCTGGAGGCATCTCCCTCCCTGACGTCACGCTCTGCTGAGAAGCTACGGTCACCAAAACAGTGTGGAACTGGCTCAAAACGGGCACAGGGACCAGAGGAACAGGACAGAGAGACCAGAATTCAACCCACACGGACGGGGTCGGTGAATTTATGACACAGGGACCAAGGACACACCAAGGAGCGCGACACGCCCCACGATAAATGGTGCTGGGAAAACTGGACGCCCCGTAACTCACGCTGGCTACCCTGCACACAAACCTGACCAAACACCCAGCTTTCCACGCCAAGCCCTCCCTCGCTCACACGAAGACGGACCCCCTCAACGGTCAGTCGCCCACAGGAAGCTTCTCCCCACTTTTCCTCACCGTCTCTTCACCTTTTCCTCAGGCATCACCTGGGTCCTCAGGAAACCTAGTTCCCTAGTCAGCGTGGAGGCAGCCCCACTTTGTCCTGAAGCCGAAACCCCAGCGAGTCCTGAGGAGACGGAGACCGAGCTCCTCTCAGCAGAGACGCTGAGCCGGGCGTCCTACCCGAAGGCCCCCGCCCCCGCCCCCGCCCCCGCCCCCGCGCCTGAGGCGGCTCAACTCCTCTCAGCTGTCCTCACAATCGAGTTCGCAGGGAACGAGCATGCGCTGTGGGTCAGAGAGGCGAACTCGGCGCCACCCTGTGGTCAGTGCAGGAAGTGCAGGCCGCGCCTCCCTCACAGGTCACTGGAGGCAGCGTGCCCTACTGACAGGACTGCTGAATCCATTAAACTGGAAACTCAAACGAAAATGGAGTCTCTATCCCAAAAGTTTTCTAAAAGTAGTTAAGGAACAATTAATTGGAAACCATTTGGAATGAAGTGAATGTAGATGCAAACTTTACAACTTATACCAAATTCACTCAAAGTTATTCAGAGGCAAATTTTATTTTAGTTTATAATTTATGTTTGGCTGCATTGGGTCTTCGTTGCTGCATGTGGGCTTGCTCTAGTTGCGTCGAGCGGGGCTACTCTTCGTTGTGGTGCACGGGCTTCTCATTGCGGTGGCTTCTCTTGTGGGCGAGCACGGGCTCTAGGCGCGCAGGCTTCAGTAGTTGTGCCGCGCAGGCTTGGTTGCTCTGCGGCATGTGGGAGCTTCCCGGACCCGGGCTCGAGCCCGTGTCCCCTGCATTGGCAGGCGGACTCTTAACCACTGCGTCACCAGGGAAGTCCCCACAGACAAACTTTAAATACAAAACTATTCAAGGGGCTTCCCTGGTGGCGCAGTGGTTGAGAATCTGCCTGCCAACGCAGGGGACACGGGTTCGAGCCCTGGTCCGGGAAGCTCCCACATGCCGCGGAGCAACTAGCCCCGTGAGCCACAACTCCTGAGCCTGCGCGTCTGGAGCCTGTGCTCCGCAACAAGGGAGGCCGCGATAGTGAGAGGCCCGCGCACCGCGATGAAGAGTGGCCCCTGCTTGCCACAACTAGAGAAAGCCTTCGCACAGAAACGAAGACCCAACACAGCCAAAAATAAATTAATTAATTCATCAATTAAAAAAGAAAGCTGTCTCTCAAATTTAACTTCCAGAATATATTCAGGAAAAACGCATACGCCCTTTTTGCCCAACCAAAGAAGCGGGCAATGCAAATCAACACTACAGAGAGGTATCACTTCGAATCAGAAAAAAGGACCATCCTCACAAAGGGTAAAAACCAGATATGCAGGACAAGGAGAGGAGAAAAGGGAGCCTTGTTACGCTGAAGGGGGGAATGTAAATTGCCAACGGCCACTCTGGAGAAGTGTGCTGTGTTTCCTGAAGCATCTAAAAAACAGAGCTACAAAGCATAGGGCGCTTCCACTCATGGGCCTATATGTTGGCAAAACCAAAAATCCACAGGATGCAGGCACCCCGTTTACTGCTGCTATGTTTACAACAGCCTCGACTTGGGTACAACTTCATAGTCCTTGGAAGGAAAAAACGGTGAAAGAAAATTTGGTACTTAAGCACAACGGAATATTACTCAGCCCTGAAATCAATGAAATGAGGCCAGTTGCAGCAACTCAGGGGGACTTATGTAAGG
Organism: Balaenoptera ricei; assembly: GCF_028023285.1. Taxonomy (NCBI): domain Eukaryota; kingdom Metazoa; phylum Chordata; class Mammalia; order Artiodactyla; family Balaenopteridae; genus Balaenoptera; species Balaenoptera ricei. The sequence goes on from NW_026777942.1 coordinate 35,192, forward strand.
TCATTGAGAGTGAAATAAGTTAGACAGCAAGAGAAACTTATCATGAGATATCACTTATAAAGGGAATCTAAAAATCGCCAACCATGAACTGAATTACAAACAGAACACCATCACACATTTACAAAACACACTTACGGCTGCTTAAGGGGAAAAGTGTGGTGCGGTGATGCATAAACCAGGAGGTTGAAATTGGCACAGATACCGTTCCATACGCCAATAATGTAATCGCCAAGACATACTCATGGTTCAAGGAACTGGACTCAGCACACTCTATTCACAGAAAAAACATATATCTGACTACTAGAAACTAGAAAAGAACTTATTGATGTCTCTCTGTAAGTGACTCAGGTGGATGTACAGCACCAAGAAACACAACATTGCAAATCAGCTACACCCCGTTGTAAAAATTAATTATAAAAAAAGAAAGACAGTGAGAGAGAGAGGAATTCTCACAAAATTCAATCAGGGGCTGTGATGCAACTGGACTGACCACATCTACACTCACAGCTCAATGGGACGTAAGGCTGGACACCCTAACCCTAAACCCTAGCCCGAACCCTAACCCAACCCTAACCCTACCTTAACCGTAACCCTAACCCAACACTAACCCTAACCCTAAACCTAAACCCTAACCCTAACCCAACCCTACGCCTAACCCTAACCCCTAGCCCTAGCCCTAGCCCTAACCCTGACCCTAACCCCTAACCCTTAACCCCTAACCCCTAACCCTACCCAAGTTCACAAGTAAACTTCTCGCCCACCTGGAGAGAGTGATTTCATTTGAAAGAGTAAAGACACAATCAGCTCAGTAATTGGCCACGGGGGCTGCAGGGGCCAAGGCTAACCCGAGCTGGAGGAACGTGGGTGCCTGCCTGGATGCTCAGAGGCCAAGGGCTGTCCTGAGACCTGCTTGGACACCCGTGCAGATGGAACAAAGGATCCGTCCAGTCCCAGGAGGGCCCCACCAGCCCTCACGAACGCAACACCAGACTTCCCTGGTGGCGCAGTGGTTAAGAATCCACCTGCCAATGCAGGGGACACGGGTTTGAGCCCTGGTCCGGGAAGATACCACATGCTGTGGAGCAACTAAGCCCGTGCACCACAACTACTGAGCCTGCGCTCTAGAACCCGCGAGCCCCGACTGCTGAAGCCCACGCGCTTAGAGCCTGTGCTCTGCAACAAGAGAAGCCACCGCAATGAGAAGCCCCCACTCGCCGCAACTAGAGAAAGCCTCCGGGCAGCAGTGCAGACCCAACACAGCCCAAAATTAATTAATGGATTAATTAATTAAGGAAAAAAAAAAAAAGGCAGCACCTGGGGGCTGGCAGACTGAGGCACCAAGTCTTCCATCACGTCTACTTAGTATCCTGCATGTCAGGGCCATGCTGGACCTGGGGCTGCCCAGACAGAGTGGGGCCTGCATCACCCTTCCCAGGAGGGAGGGTGGAGGGAAACCCTGCATGACCTCTGAGGCCCTAAGAACCCTTGACTAAGGCTGAGCTCAATTTGAAACAGTGGGTGACCAGAGCAGACATTTCATTCATCTATCAATGAGAATCCAGCACTGGAGGAGCAGCAAACAATGGCCTCGCTCAACCTTGACGCTAATCCTGACATGGACCCTAACCCTAAACTCTGATCCTGACCCTAAGCCCTGACCTAACCTTAGCCTAACCCGTACCCTAAACCTGTACCTTACCCTAACCCATGCTCTACCCGCATCCTACCTGTACCCCAATTCTCACCCATACCCTAACACCCACTCTAACACAGAACCCTAACACCCTGAGACCAAAACCATAAACCTTAACCAATAAGCAAAACCATAACCATAACCAAACCATAAAATATAGTCATTAACCATACCCATAAATACCTCATTAACCATAAAACTTAAACCATAACAGCAGCCATAAACCATACACAGCCCCAACCCTCACACCAGCCCCAGCCCTAATGCTAACCCTCCAAACCACTTCCACCAAGCCAAGTCTAATCAGATTATACAAATACATCTCGAAAAAGAAAACTGGGGAATACTCTGGTGGCCCAGTGGTTAGGACTCTGTGCTTTCACTGCCAAGGGCTCGGGTTCGATCCCTGACTGGGGAACTAAGATCCCACAAGCCATGGGACGTGGCCAAAATAAATAAATAATTAAAATGAAATAAAACCACTATTTTAAAAAAGATTTTAAAAATAAAGGACAAAAACAAGAAAACTACCCCAGTACAACTTATAAATAGGAACGTAAAAATCTATCACACAATAATAGCAACATGAAACCAACAGAACTTTAAATGGATAATGCCATAAGCAAGTATCTCTACACCAGAAATTTCAGGTTGCTCAACATATGAAAAGTAAGCAATGTATTCAACCACAATAATGGTGTGAAGTAAAAACACATAATCATATCAATTAATGCAAAACATCTACAATGAAAATCCAGTGTTATTTCATGAAAAACACTCAAGAAAGCAGGAATAAAAGGAAATTTGCTCAATATGGAAAAGAGTAGTACAAAAAGCCACAGCAAACATCATGCTCAACGTTAAAGACTGAAAGATTTACTCCTGAAATCAGGAACAGGGCCAGGAAGCTGGCCTTCATCACCGTTACTCAACAGTGTACTGGAAGTTCTACCCAGAATCTTGAGGAAAGAAAGAAAAGGCATCCATGGGTGAATGGAAAAATTAAAACCGTGTCTCTTCACAGAACATAGGTCCCATCATCTTATATATAAGACTACCTATAATCAGCAAAGAAATTATTTGAGCTAATCAACTCATTAATAAGCAAAGTTATAGAACAAAATATCAATTCATGAAAATCTATCTTATGTGCATACGCTGGCAAAAAATAATCTGAAAAAGAATTTATGAAAACAATTCCATTTTTAAGAATGTCAACATCAATATTTAGGAGTATATTTAATCAAGGTACGAGACTTGTTTTTATGTATGTAAAGTTGTATGTTTGAAATTACTGGAAAGTCAATTACTTTTCAAAACATCATGTATGTCAACAGCATGCCAGAAAAGCAGAGAAAACATCAAACTTCCATATAGAAGCCAAGCCTTACCCAGATCCAGTTCACCCAAAGTCCACATGTCATTTAGAGGCACTGTGGGAAGGTTATATTAGGAGCCGCTGTCCTCCGCGTTGTGGACGACCTGGATATGGTAGAAACAGTGGGATTTTTGAATTCCAATTTTCCACTTCATTCCACAAAAAAACTATTAGAACTAATAAATCAATTCAGTAAAGTTGCAAAATCAATACACAGAGATCAGTTGCCTTTCTAAACACTAATAATGAACCATCAGAAAGAGAAACAAAGCAACCCTATTTACAACTGCATTCAAAAAGAACAAAATACCTGGGAATAAAGTCAACCAAGGAGGTGAAAGACCTGCACACTGAAAACTTGAAGACATTGATGAAGACATTGCAAAACACACCAATAAATGGAAAGATATCCTGTTCTCATGGAATGGAACAATTAATATTGTTAAAATATCCATGCTACCCAAAGCAGTGGACACAGTGAATGCAATCCCTCCCCAAATTCCATGGTATTTTCCCCCAAAATAGAGCAAATCCTCCTAATATCTGTGGGGAACCACAAAGGACCCCAAATAGCCAAAGAAACCCTGAAAAAAGAGAACGGGCTGGAGGCATCTCCCTCCCTGACGTCACGCTCTGCTGAGAAGCTACGGTCACCAAAACAGTGTGGAACTGGCTCAAAACGGGCACAGGGACCAGAGGAACAGGACAGAGAGACCAGAATTCAACCCACACGGACGGGGTCGGTGAATTTATGACACAGGGACCAAGGACACACCAAGGAGCGCGACACGCCCCACGATAAATGGTGCTGGGAAAACTGGACGCCCCGTAACTCACGCTGGCTACCCTGCACACAAACCTGACCAAACACCCAGCTTTCCACGCCAAGCCCTCCCTCGCTCACACGAAGACGGACCCCCTCAACGGTCAGTCGCCCACAGGAAGCTTCTCCCCACTTTTCCTCACCGTCTCTTCACCTTTTCCTCAGGCATCACCTGGGTCCTCAGGAAACCTAGTTCCCTAGTCAGCGTGGAGGCAGCCCCACTTTGTCCTGAAGCCGAAACCCCAGCGAGTCCTGAGGAGACGGAGACCGAGCTCCTCTCAGCAGAGACGCTGAGCCGGGCGTCCTACCCGAAGGCCCCCGCCCCCGCCCCCGCCCCCGCCCCCGCCCCCGCGCCTGAGGCGGCTCAACTCCTCTCAGCTGTCCTCACAATCGAGTTCGCAGGGAACGAGCATGCGCTGTGGGTCAGAGAGGCGAACTCGGCGCCACCCTGTGGTCAGTGCAGGAAGTGCAGGCCGCGCCTCCCTCACAGGTCACTGGAGGCAGCGTGCCCTACTGACAGGACTGCTGAATCCATTAAACTGGAAACTCAAACGAAAATGGAGTCTCTATCCCAAAAGTTTTCTAAAAGTAGTTAAGGAACAATTAATTGGAAACCATTTGGAATGAAGTGAATGTAGATGCAAACTTTACAACTTATACCAAATTCACTCAAAGTTATTCAGAGGCAAATTTTATTTTAGTTTATAATTTATGTTTGGCTGCATTGGGTCTTCGTTGCTGCATGTGGGCTTGCTCTAGTTGCGTCGAGCGGGGCTACTCTTCGTTGTGGTGCACGGGCTTCTCATTGCGGTGGCTTCTCTTGTGGGCGAGCACGGGCTCTAGGCGCGCAGGCTTCAGTAGTTGTGCCGCGCAGGCTTGGTTGCTCTGCGGCATGTGGGAGCTTCCCGGACCCGGGCTCGAGCCCGTGTCCCCTGCATTGGCAGGCGGACTCTTAACCACTGCGTCACCAGGGAAGTCCCCACAGACAAACTTTAAATACAAAACTATTCAAGGGGCTTCCCTGGTGGCGCAGTGGTTGAGAATCTGCCTGCCAACGCAGGGGACACGGGTTCGAGCCCTGGTCCGGGAAGCTCCCACATGCCGCGGAGCAACTAGCCCCGTGAGCCACAACTCCTGAGCCTGCGCGTCTGGAGCCTGTGCTCCGCAACAAGGGAGGCCGCGATAGTGAGAGGCCCGCGCACCGCGATGAAGAGTGGCCCCTGCTTGCCACAACTAGAGAAAGCCTTCGCACAGAAACGAAGACCCAACACAGCCAAAAATAAATTAATTAATTCATCAATTAAAAAAGAAAGCTGTCTCTCAAATTTAACTTCCAGAATATATTCAGGAAAAACGCATACGCCCTTTTTGCCCAACCAAAGAAGCGGGCAATGCAAATCAACACTACAGAGAGGTATCACTTCGAATCAGAAAAAAGGACCATCCTCACAAAGGGTAAAAACCAGATATGCAGGACAAGGAGAGGAGAAAAGGGAGCCTTGTTACGCTGAAGGGGGGAATGTAAATTGCCAACGGCCACTCTGGAGAAGTGTGCTGTGTTTCCTGAAGCATCTAAAAAACAGAGCTACAAAGCATAGGGCGCTTCCACTCATGGGCCTATATGTTGGCAAAACCAAAAATCCACAGGATGCAGGCACCCCGTTTACTGCTGCTATGTTTACAACAGCCTCGACTTGGGTACAACTTCATAGTCCTTGGAAGGAAAAAACGGTGAAAGAAAATTTGGTACTTAAGCACAACGGAATATTACTCAGCCCTGAAATCAATGAAATGAGGCCAGTTGCAGCAACTCAGGGGGACTTATGTAAGGTCATTGAGAGTGAAATAAGTTAGACAGCAAGAGAAACTTATCATGAGATATCACTTATAAAGGGAATCTAAAAATCGCCAACCATGAACTGAATTACAAACAGAACACCATCACACATTTACAAAACACACTTACGGCTGCTTAAGGGGAAAAGTGTGGTGCGGTGATGCATAAACCAGGAGGTTGAAATTGGCACAGATACCGTTCCATACGCCAATAATGTAATCGCCAAGACATACTCATGGTTCAAGGAACTGGACTCAGCACACTCTATTCACAGAAAAAACATATATCTGACTACTAGAAACTAGAAAAGAACTTATTGATGTCTCTCTGTAAGTGACTCAGGTGGATGTACAGCACCAAGAAACACAACATTGCAAATCAGCTACACCCCGTTGTAAAAATTAATTATAAAAAAAGAAAGACAGTGAGAGAGAGAGGAATTCTCACAAAATTCAATCAGGGGCTGTGATGCAACTGGACTGACCACATCTACACTCACAGCTCAATGGGACGTAAGGCTGGACACCCTAACCCTAAACCCTAGCCCGAACCCTAACCCAACCCTAACCCTACCTTAACCGTAACCCTAACCCAACACTAACCCTAACCCTAAACCTAAACCCTAACCCTAACCCAACCCTACGCCTAACCCTAACCCCTAGCCCTAGCCCTAGCCCTAACCCTGACCCTAACCCCTAACCCTTAACCCCTAACCCCTAACCCTACCCAAGTTCACAAGTAAACTTCTCGCCCACCTGGAGAGAGTGATTTCATTTGAAAGAGTAAAGACACAATCAGCTCAGTAATTGGCCACGGGGGCTGCAGGGGCCAAGGCTAACCCGAGCTGGAGGAACGTGGGTGCCTGCCTGGATGCTCAGAGGCCAAGGGCTGTCCTGAGACCTGCTTGGACACCCGTGCAGATGGAACAAAGGATCCGTCCAGTCCCAGGAGGGCCCCACCAGCCCTCACGAACGCAACACCAGACTTCCCTGGTGGCGCAGTGGTTAAGAATCCACCTGCCAATGCAGGGGACACGGGTTTGAGCCCTGGTCCGGGAAGATACCACATGCTGTGGAGCAACTAAGCCCGTGCACCACAACTACTGAGCCTGCGCTCTAGAACCCGCGAGCCCCGACTGCTGAAGCCCACGCGCTTAGAGCCTGTGCTCTGCAACAAGAGAAGCCACCGCAATGAGAAGCCCCCACTCGCCGCAACTAGAGAAAGCCTCCGGGCAGCAGTGCAGACCCAACACAGCCCAAAATTAATTAATGGATTAATTAATTAAGGAAAAAAAAAAAAAAGGCAGCACCTGGGGGCTGGCAGACTGAGGCACCAAGTCTTCCATCACGTCTACTTAGTATCCTGCATGTCAGGGCCATGCTGGACCTGGGGCTGCCCAGACAGAGTGGGGCCTGCATCACCCTTCCCAGGAGGGAGGGTGGAGGGAAACCCTGCATGACCTCTGAGGCCCTAAGAACCCTTGACTAAGGCTGAGCTCAATTTGAAACAGTGGGTGACCAGAGCAGACATTTCATTCGTCTATCAATGAGAATCCAGCACTGGAGGAGCAGCAAACAATGGCCTCGCTCAACCTTGACGCTAATCCTGACATGGACCCTAACCCTAAACTCTGATCCTGACCCTAAGCCCTGACCTAACCTTAGCCTAACCCGTACCCTAAACCTGTACCTTACCCTAACCCATGCTCTACCCGCATCCTACCTGTACCCCAATTCTCACCCATACCCTAACACCCACTCTAACACAGAACCCTAACACCCTGAGACCAAAACCATAAACCTTAACCAATAAGCAAAACCATAACCATAACCAAACCATAAAATATAGTCATTAACCATACCCATAAATACCTCATTAACCATAAAACTTAAACCATAACAGCAGCCATAAACCATACACAGCCCCAACCCTCACACCAGCCCCAGCCCTAATGCTAACCCTCCAAACCACTTCCACCAAGCCAAGTCTAATCAGATTATACAAATACATCTCGAAAAAGAAAACTGGGGAATACTCTGGTGGCCCAGTGGTTAGGACTCTGTGCTTTCACTGCCAAGGGCTCGGGTTCGATCCCTGACTGGGGAACTAAGATCCCACAAGCCATGGGACGTGGCCAAAATAAATAAATAATTAAAATGAAATAAAACCACTATTTTAAAAAAGATTTTAAAAATAAAGGACAAAAACAAGAAAACTACCCCAGTACAACTTATAAATAGGAACGTAAAAATCTATCACACAATAATAGCAACATGAAACCAACAGAACTTTAAATGGATAATGCCATAAGCAAGTATCTCTACACCAGAAATTTCAGGTTGCTCAACATATGAAAAGTAAGCAATGTATTCAACCACAATAATGGTGTGAAGTAAAAACACATAATCATATCAATTAATGCAAAACATCTACAATGAAAATCCAGTGTTATTTCATGAAAAACACTCAAGAAAGCAGGAATAAAAGGAAATTTGCTCAATATGGAAAAGAGTAGTACAAAAAGCCACAGCAAACATCATGCTCAACGTTAAAGACTGAAAGATTTACTCCTGAAATCAGGAACAGGGCCAGGAAGCTGGCCTTCATCACCGTTACTCAACAGTGTACTGGAAGTTCTACCCAGAATCTTGAGGAAAGAAAGAAAAGGCATCCATGGGTGAATGGAAAAATTAAAACCGTGTCTCTTCACAGAACATAGGTCCCATCATCTTATATATAAGACTACCTATAATCAGCAAAGAAATTATTTGAGCTAATCAACTCATTAATAAGCAAAGTTATAGAACAAAATATCAATTCATGAAAATCTATCTTATGTGCATACGCTGGCAAAAAATAATCTGAAAAAGAATTTATGAAAACAATTCCATTTTTAAGAATGTCAACATCAATATTTAGGAGTATATTTAATCAAGGTACGAGACTTGTTTTTATGTATGTAAAGTTGTATGTTTGAAATTACTGGAAAGTCAATTACTTTTCAAAACATCATGTATGTCAACAGCATGCCAGAAAAGCAGAGAAAACATCAAACTTCCATATAGAAGCCAAGCCTTACCCAGATCCAGTTCACCCAAAGTCCACATGTCATTTAGAGGCACTGTGGGAAGGTTATATTAGGAGCCGCTGTCCTCCGCGTTGTGGACGACCTGGATATGGTAGAAACAGTGGGATTTTTGAATTCCAATTTTCCACTTCATTCCACAAAAAAACTATTAGAACTAATAAATCAATTCAGTAAAGTTGCAAAATCAATACACAGAGATCAGTTGCCTTTCTAAACACTAATAATGAACCATCAGAAAGAGAAACAAAGCAACCCTATTTACAACTGCATTCAAAAAGAACAAAATACCTGGGAATAAAGTCAACCAAGGAGGTGAAAGACCTGCACACTGAAAACTTGAAGACATTGATGAAGACATTGCAAAACACACCAATAAATGGAAAGATATCCTGTTCTCATGGAATGGAACAATTAATATTGTTAAAATATCCATGCTACCCAAAGCAGTGGACACAGTGAATGCAATCCCTCCCCAAATTCCATGGTATTTTCCCCCAAAATAGAGCAAATCCTCCTAATATCTGTGGGGAACCACAAAGGACCCCAAATAGCCAAAGAAACCCTGAAAAAAGAGAACGGGCTGGAGGCATCTCCCTCCCTGACGTCACGCTCTGCTGAGAAGCTACGGTCACCAAAACAGTGTGGAACTGGCTCAAAACGGGCACAGGGACCAGAGGAACAGGACAGAGAGACCAGAATTCAACCCACACGGACGGGGTCGGTGAATTTATGACACAGGGACCAAGGACACACCAAGGAGCGCGACACGCCCCACGATAAATGGTGCTGGGAAAACTGGACGCCCCGTAACTCACGCTGGCTACCCTGCACACAAACCTGACCAAACACCCAGCTTTCCACGCCAAGCCCTCCCTCGCTCACACGAAGACGGACCCCCTCAACGGTCAGTCGCCCACAGGAAGCTTCTCCCCACTTTTCCTCACCGTCTCTTCACCTTTTCCTCAGGCATCACCTGGGTCCTCAGGAAACCTAGTTCCCTAGTCAGCGTGGAGGCAGCCCCACTTTGTCCTGAAGCCGAAACCCCAGCGAGTCCTGAGGAGACGGAGACCGAGCTCCTCTCAGCAGAGACGCTGAGCCGGGCGTCCTACCCGAAGGCCCCCGCCCCCGCCCCCGCCCCCGCCCCCGCCCCCGCGCCTGAGGCGGCTCAACTCCTCTCAGCTGTCCTCACAATCGAGTTCGCAGGGAACGAGCATGCGCTGTGGGTCAGAGAGGCGAACTCGGCGCCACCCTGTGGTCAGTGCAGGAAGTGCAGGCCGCGCCTCCCTCACAGGTCACTGGAGGCAGCGTGCCCTACTGACAGGACTGCTGAATCCATTAAACTGGAAACTCAAACGAAAATGGAGTCTCTATCCCAAAAGTTTTCTAAAAGTAGTTAAGGAACAATTAATTGGAAACCATTTGGAATGAAGTGAATGTAGATGCAAACTTTACAACTTATACCAAATTCACTCAAAGTTATTCAGAGGCAAATTTTATTTTAGTTTATAATTTATGTTTGGCTGCATTGGGTCTTCGTTGCTGCATGTGGGCTTGCTCTAGTTGCGTCGAGCGGGGCTACTCTTCGTTGTGGTGCACGGGCTTCTCATTGCGGTGGCTTCTCTTGTGGGCGAGCACGGGCTCTAGGCGCGCAGGCTTCAGTAGTTGTGCCGCGCAGGCTTGGTTGCTCTGCGGCATGTGGGAGCTTCCCGGACCCGGGCTCGAGCCCGTGTCCCCTGCATTGGCAGGCGGACTCTTAACCACTGCGTCACCAGGGAAGTCCCCACAGACAAACTTTAAATACAAAACTATTCAAGGGGCTTCCCTGGTGGCGCAGTGGTTGAGAATCTGCCTGCCAACACAGGGGACACGGGTTCGAGCCCTGGTCCGGGAAGCTCCCACATGCCGCGGAGCAACTAGCCCCGTGAGCCACAACTCCTGAGCCTGCGCGTCTGGAGCCTGTGCTCCGCAACAAGGGAGGCCGCGATAGTGAGAGGCCCGCGCACCGCGATGAAGAGTGGCCCCCGCTTGCCACAACTAGAGAAAGCCTTCGCACAGAAACGAAGACCCAACACAGCCAAAAATAAATTAATTAATTCATCAATTAAAAAAGAAAGCTGTCTCTCAAATTTAACTTCCAGAATATATTCAGGAAAAACGCATACGCCCTTTTTGCCCAACCAAAGAAGCGGGCAATGCAAATCAACACTACAGAGAGGTATCACTTCGAATCAGAAAAAAGGACCATCCTCACAAAGGGTAAAAACCAGATATGCAGGACAAGGAGAGGAGAAAAGGGAGCCTTGTTACGCTGAAGGGGGGAATGTAAATTGCCAACGGCCACTCTGGAGAAGTGTGCTGTGTTTCCTGAAGCATCTAAAAAACAGAGCTACAAAGCATAGGGCGCTTCCACTCATGGGCCTATATGTTGGCAAAACCAAAAATCCACAGGATGCAGGCACCCCGTTTACTGCTGCTATGTTTACAACAGCCTCGACTTGGGTACAACTTCATAGTCCTTGGAAGGAAAAAACGGTGAAAGAAAATTTGGTACTTAAGCACAACGGAATATTACTCAGCCCTGAAATCAATGAAATGAGGCCAGTTGCAGCAACTCAGGGGGACTTATGTAAGGTCATTGAGAGTGAAATAAGTTAGACAGCAAGAGAAACTTATCATGAGATATCACTTATAAAGGGAATCTAAAAATCGCCAACCATGAACTGAATTACAAACAGAACACCATCACACATTTACAAAACACACTTACGGCTGCTTAAGGGGAAAAGTGTGGTGCGGTGATGCATAAACCAGGAGGTTGAAATTGGCACAGATACCGTTCCATACGCCAATAATGTAATCGCCAAGACATACTCATGGTTCAAGGAACTGGACTCAGCACACTCTATTCACAGAAAAAACATATATCTGACTACTAGAAACTAGAAAAGAACTTATTGATGTCTCTCTGTAAGTGACTCAGGTGGATGTACAGCACCAAGAAACACAACATTGCAAATCAGCTACACCCCGTTGTAAAAATTAATTATAAAAAAAGAAAGACAGTGAGAGAGAGAGGAATTCTCACAAAATTCAATCAGGGGCTGTGATGCAACTGGACTGACCACATCTACACTCACAGCTCAATGGGACGTAAGGCTGGACACCCTAACCCTAAACCCTAGCCCGAACCCTAACCCAACCCTAACCCTACCTTAACCGTAACCCTAACCCAACACTAACCCTAACCCTAAACCTAAACCCTAACCCTAACCCAACCCTACGCCTAACCCTAACCCCTAGCCCTAGCCCTAGCCCTAACCCTGACCCTAACCCCTAACCCTTAACCCCTAACCCCTAACCCCTAACCCTACCCAAGTTCACAAGTAAACTTCTCGCCCACCTGGAGAGAGTGATTTCATTTGAAAGAGTAAAGACACAATCAGCTCAGTAATTGGCCACGGGGGCTGCAGGGGCCAAGGCTAACCCGAGCTGGAGGAACGTGGGTGCCTGCCTGGATGCTCAGAGGCCAAGGGCTGTCCTGAGACCTGCTTGGACACCCGTGCAGATGGAACAAAGGATCCGTCCAGTCCCAGGAGGGCCCCACCAGCCCTCACGAACGCAACACCAGACTTCCCTGGTGGCGCAGTGGTTAAGAATCCACCTGCCAATGCAGGGGACACGGGTTTGAGCCCTGGTCCGGGAAGATACCACATGCTGTGGAGCAACTAAGCCCGTGCACCACAACTACTGAGCCTGCGCTCTAGAACCCGCGAGCCCCGACTGCTGAAGCCCACGCGCTTAGAGCCTGTGCTCTGCAACAAGAGAAGCCACCGCAATGAGAAGCCCCCACTCGCCGCAACTAGAGAAAGCCTCCGGGCAGCAGTGCAGACCCAACACAGCCCAAAATTAATTAATGGATTAATTAATTAAGAAAAAAAAAAAAAAGGCAGCACCTGGGGGCTGGCAGACTGAGGCACCAAGTCTTCCATCACGTCTACTTAGTATCCTGCATGTCAGGGCCATGCTGGACCTGGGGCTGCCCAGACAGAGTGGGGCCTGCATCACCCTTCCCAGGAGGGAGGGTGGAGGGAAACCCTGCATGACCTCTGAGGCCCTAAGAACCCTTGACTAAGGCTGAGCTCAATTTGAAACAGTGGGTGACCAGAGCAGACATTTCATTCGTCTATCAATGAGAATCCAGCACTGGAGGAGCAGCAAACAATGGCCTCGCTCAACCTTGACGCTAATCCTGACATGGACCCTAACCCTAAACTCTGATCCTGACCCTAAGCCCTGACCTAACCTTAGCCTAACCCGTACCCTAAACCTGTACCTTACCCTAACCCATGCTCTACCCGCATCCTACCTGTACCCCAATTCTCACCCATACCCTAACACCCACTCTAACACAGAACCCTAACACCCTGAGACCAAAACCATAAACCTTAACCAATAAGCAAAACCATAACCATAACCAAACCATAAAATATAGTCATTAACCATACCCATAAATACCTCATTAACCATAAAACTTAAACCATAACAGCAGCCATAAACCATACACAGCCCCAACCCTCACACCAGCCCCAGCCCTAATGCTAACCCTCCAAACCACTTCCACCAAGCCAAGTCTAATCAGATTATACAAATACATCTCGAAAAAGAAAACTGGGGAATACTCTGGTGGCCCAGTGGTTAGGACTCTGTGCTTTCACTGCCAAGGGCTCGGGTTCGATCCCTGACTGGGGAACTAAGATCCCACAAGCCATGGGACGTGGCCAAAATAAATAAATAATTAAAATGAAATAAAACCACTATTTTAAAAAAGATTTTAAAAATAAAGGACAAAAACAAGAAAACTACCCCAGTACAACTTATAAATAGGAACGTAAAAATCTATCACACAATAATAGCAACATGAAACCAACAGAACTTTAAATGGATAATGCCATAAGCAAGTATCTCTACACCAGAAATTTCAGGTTGCTCAACATATGAAAAGTAAGCAATGTATTCAACCACAATAATGGTGTGAAGTAAAAACACATAATCATATCAATTAATGCAAAACATCTACAATGAAAATCCAGTGTTATTTCATGAAAAACACTCAAGAAAGCAGGAATAAAAGGAAATTTGCTCAATATGGAAAAGAGTAGTACAAAAAGCCACAGCAAACATCATGCTCAACGTTAAAGACTGAAAGATTTACTCCTGAAATCAGGAACAGGGCCAGGAAGCTGGCCTTCATCACCGTTACTCAACAGTGTACTGGAAGTTCTACCCAGAATCTTGAGGAAAGAAAGAAAAGGCATCCATGGGTGAATGGAAAAATTAAAACCGTGTCTCTTCACAGAACATAGGTCCCATCATCTTATATATAAGACTACCTATAATCAGCAAAGAAATTATTTGAGCTAATCAACTCATTAATAAGCAAAGTTATAGAACAAAATATCAATTCATGAAAATCTATCTTATGTGCATACGCTGGCAAAAAATAATCTGAAAAAGAATTTATGAAAACAATTCCATTTTTAAGAATGTCAACATCAATATTTAGGAGTATATTTAATCAAGGTACGAGACTTGTTTTTATGTATGTAAAGTTGTATGTTTGAAATTACTGGAAAGTCAATTACTTTTCAAAACATCATGTATGTCAACAGCATGCCAGAAAAGCAGAGAAAACATCAAACTTCCATATAGAAGCCAAGCCTTACCCAGATCCAGTTCACCCAAAGTCCACATGTCATTTAGAGGCACTGTGGGAAGGTTATATTAGGAGCCGCTGTCCTCCGTGTTGTGGACGACCTGGATATGGTAGAAACAGTGGGATTTTTGAATTCCAATTTTCCACTTCATTCCACAAAAAAACTATTAGAACTAATAAATCAATTCAGTAAAGTTGCAAAATCAATACACAGAGATCAGTTGCCTTTCTAAACACTAATAATGAACCATCAGAAAGAGAAACAAAGCAACCCTATTTACAACTGCATTCAAAAAGAACAAAATACCTGGGAATAAAGTCAACCAAGGAGGTGAAAGACCTGCACACTGAAAACTTGAAGACATTGATGAAGACATTGCAAAACACACCAATAAATGGAAAGATATCCTGTTCTCATGGAATGGAACAATTAATATTGTTAAAATATCCATGCTACCCAAAGCAGTGGACACAGTGAATGCAATCCCTCCCCAAATTCCATGGTATTTTCCCCCAAAATAGAGCAAATCCTCCTAATATCTGTGGGGAACCACAAAGGACCCCAAATAGCCAAAGAAACCCTGAAAAAAGAGAACGGGCTGGAGGCATCTCCCTCCCTGACGTCACGCTCTGCTGAGAAGCTACGGTCACCAAAACAGTGTGGAACTGGCTCAAAACGGGCACAGGGACCAGAGGAACAGGACAGAGAGACCAGAATTCAACCCACACGGACGGGGTCGGTGAATTTATGACACAGGGACCAAGGACACACCAAGGAGCGCGACACGCCCCACGATAAATGGTGCTGGGAAAACTGGACGCCCCGTAACTCACGCTGGCTACCCTGCACACAAACCTGACCAAACACCCAGCTTTCCACGCCAAGCCCTCCCTCGCTCACACGAAGACGGACCCCCTCAACGGTCAGTCGCCCACAGGAAGCTTCTCCCCACTTTTCCTCACCGTCTCTTCACCTTTTCCTCAGGCATCACCTGGGTCCTCAGGAAACCTAGTTCCCTAGTCAGCGTGGAGGCAGCCCCACTTTGTCCTGAAGCCGAAACCCCAGCGAGTCCTGAGGAGACGGAGACCGAGCTCCTCTCAGCAGAGACGCTGAGCCGGGCGTCCTACCCGAAGGCCCCCGCCCCCGCCCCCGCCCCCGCCCCCGCCCCCGCGCCTGAGGCGGCTCAACTCCTCTCAGCTGTCCTCACAATCGAGTTCGCAGGGAACGAGCATGCGCTGTGGGTCAGAGAGGCGAACTCGGCGCCACCCTGTGGTCAGTGCAGGAAGTGCAGGCCGCGCCTCCCTCACAGGTCACTGGAGGCAGCGTGCCCTACTGACAGGACTGCTGAATCCATTAAACTGGAAACTCAAACGAAAATGGAGTCTCTATCCCAAAAGTTTTCTAAAAGTAGTTAAGGAACAATTAATTGGAAACCATTTGGAATGAAGTGAATGTAGATGCAAACTTTACAACTTATACCAAATTCACTCAAAGTTATTCAGAGGCAAATTTTATTTTAGTTTATAATTTATCTTTGGCTGCATTGGGTCTTCGTTGCTGCATGTGGGCTTGCTCTAGTTGCGTCGAGCGGGGCTACTCTTCGTTGTGGTGCACGGGCTTCTCATTGCGGTGGCTTCTCTTGTGGGCGAGCACGGGCTCTAGGCGCGCAGGCTTCAGTAGTTGTGCCGCGCAGGCTTGGTTGCTCTGCGGCATGTGGGAGCTTCCCGGACCCGGGCTCGAGCCCGTGTCCCCTGCATTGGCAGGCGGACTCTTAACCACTGCGTCACCAGGGAAGTCCCCACAGACAAACTTTAAATACAAAACTATTCAAGGGGCTTCCCTGGTGGCGCAGTGGTTGAGAATCTGCCTGCCAACACAGGGGACACGGGTTCGAGCCCTGGTCCGGGAAGCTCCCACATGCCGCGGAGCAACTAGCCCCGTGAGCCACAACTCCTGAGCCTGCGCGTCTGGAGCCTGTGCTCCGCAACAAGGGAGGCCGCGATAGTGAGAGGCCCGCGCACCGCGATGAAGAGTGGCCCCCGCTTGCCACAACTAGAGAAAGCCTTCGCACAGAAACGAAGACCCAACACAGCCAAAAATAAATTAATTAATTCATCAATTAAAAAAGAAAGCTGTCTCTCAAATTTAACTTCCAGAATATATTCAGGAAAAACGCATACGCCCTTTTTGCCCAACCAAAGAAGCGGGCAATGCAAATCAACACTACAGAGAGGTATCACTTCGAATCAGAAAAAAGGACCATCCTCACAAAGGGTAAAAACCAGATATGCAGGACAAGGAGAGGAGAAAAGGGAGCCTTGTTACGCTGAAGGGGGGAATGTAAATTGCCAACGGCCACTCTGGAGAAGTGTGCTGTGTTTCCTGAAGCATCTAAAAAACAGAGCTACAAAGCATAGGGCGCTTCCACTCATGGGCCTATATGTTGGCAAAACCAAAAATCCACAGGATGCAGGCACCCCGTTTACTGCTGCTATGTTTACAACAGCCTCGACTTGGGTACAACTTCATAGTCCTTGGAAGGAAAAAACGGTGAAAGAAAATTTGGTACTTAAGCACAACGGAATATTACTCAGCCCTGAAATCAATGAAATGAGGCCAGTTGCAGCAACTCAGGGGGACTTATGTAAGGTCATTGAGAGTGAAATAAGTTAGACAGCAAGAGAAACTTATCATGAGATATCACTTATAAAGGGAATCTAAAAATCGCCAACCATGAACTGAATTACAAACAGAACACCATCACACATTTACAAAACACACTTACGGCTGCTTAAGGGGAAAAGTGTGGTGCGGTGATGCATAAACCAGGAGGTTGAAATTGGCACAGATACCGTTCCATACGCCAATAATGTAATCGCCAAGACATACTCATGGTTCAAGGAACTGGACTCAGCACACTCTATTCACAGAAAAAACATATATCTGACTACTAGAAACTAGAAAAGAACTTATTGATGTCTCTCTGTAAGTGACTCAGGTGGATGTACAGCACCAAGAAACACAACATTGCAAATCAGCTACACCCCGTTGTAAAAATTAATTATAAAAAAAGAAAGACAGTGAGAGAGAGAGGAATTCTCACAAAATTCAATCAGGGGCTGTGATGCAACTGGACTGACCACATCTACACTCACAGCTCAATGGGACGTAAGGCTGGACACCCTAACCCTAAACCCTAGCCCGAACCCTAACCCAACCCTAACCCTACCTTAACCGTAACCCTAACCCAACACTAACCCTAACCCTAAACCTAAACCCTAACCCTAACCCAACCCTACGCCTAACCCTAACCCCTAGCCCTAGCCCTAGCCCTAACCCTGACCCTAACCCCTAACCCTTAACCCCTAACCCCTAACCCCTAACCCTACCCAAGTTCACAAGTAAACTTCTCGCCCACCTGGAGAGAGTGATTTCATTTGAAAGAGTAAAGACACAATCAGCTCAGTAATTGGCCACGGGGGCTGCAGGGGCCAAGGCTAACCCGAGCTGGAGGAACGTGGGTGCCTGCCTGGATGCTCAGAGGCCAAGGGCTGTCCTGAGACCTGCTTGGACACCCGTGCAGATGGAACAAAGGATCCGTCCAGTCCCAGGAGGGCCCCACCAGCCCTCACGAACGCAACACCAGACTTCCCTGGTGGCGCAGTGGTTAAGAATCCACCTGCCAATGCAGGGGACACGGGTTTGAGCCCTGGTCCGGGAAGATACCACATGCTGTGGAGCAACTAAGCCCGTGCACCACAACTACTGAGCCTGCGCTCTAGAACCCGCGAGCCCCGACTGCTGAAGCCCACGCGCTTAGAGCCTGTGCTCTGCAACAAGAGAAGCCACCGCAATGAGAAGCCCCCACTCGCCGCAACTAGAGAAAGCCTCCGGGCAGCAGTGCAGACCCAACACAGCCCAAAATTAATTAATGGATTAATTAATTAAGAAAAAAAAAAAAAAGGCAGCACCTGGGGGCTGGCAGACTGAGGCACCAAGTCTTCCATCACGTCTACTTAGTATCCTGCATGTCAGGGCCATGCTGGACCTGGGGCTGCCCAGACAGAGTGGGGCCTGCATCACCCTTCCCAGGAGGGAGGGTGGAGGGAAACCCTGCATGACCTCTGAGGCCCTAAGAACCCTTGACTAAGGCTGAGCTCAATTTGAAACAGTGGGTGACCAGAGCAGACATTTCATTCGTCTATCAATGAGAATCCAGCACTGGAGGAGCAGCAAACAATGGCCTCGCTCAACCTTGACGCTAATCCTGACATGGACCCTAACCCTAAACTCTGATCCTGACCCTAAGCCCTGACCTAACCTTAGCCTAACCCGTACCCTAAACCTGTACCTTACCCTAACCCATGCTCTACCCGCATCCTACCTGTACCCCAATTCTCACCCATACCCTAACACCCACTCTAACACAGAACCCTAACACCCTGAGACCAAAACCATAAACCTTAACCAATAAGCAAAACCATAACCATAACCAAACCATAAAATATAGTCATTAACCATACCCATAAATACCTCATTAACCATAAAACTTAAACCATAACAGCAGCCATAAACCATACACAGCCCCAACCCTCACACCAGCCCCAGCCCTAATGCTAACCCTCCAAACCACTTCCACCAAGCCAAGTCTAATCAGATTATACAAATACATCTCGAAAAAGAAAACTGGGGAATACTCTGGTGGCCCAGTGGTTAGGACTCTGTGCTTTCACTGCCAAGGGCTCGGGTTCGATCCCTGACTGGGGAACTAAGATCCCACAAGCCATGGGACGTGGCCAAAATAAATAAATAATTAAAATGAAATAAAACCACTATTTTAAAAAAGATTTTAAAAATAAAGGACAAAAACAAGAAAACTACCCCAGTACAACTTATAAATAGGAACGTAAAAATCTATCACACAATAATAGCAACATGAAACCAACAGAACTTTAAATGGATAATGCCATAAGCAAGTATCTCTACACCAGAAATTTCAGGTTGCTCAACATATGAAAAGTAAGCAATGTATTCAACCACAATAATGGTGTGAAGTAAAAACACATAATCATATCAATTAATGCAAAACATCTACAATGAAAATCCAGTGTTATTTCATGAAAAACACTCAAGAAAGCAGGAATAAAAGGAAATTTGCTCAATATGGAAAAGAGTAGTACAAAAAGCCACAGCAAACATCATGCTCAACGTTAAAGACTGAAAGATTTACTCCTGAAATCAGGAACAGGGCCAGGAAGCTGGCCTTCATCACCGTTACTCAACAGTGTACTGGAAGTTCTACCCAGAATCTTGAGGAAAGAAAGAAAAGGCATCCATGGGTGAATGGAAAAATTAAAACCGTGTCTCTTCACAGAACATAGGTCCCATCATCTTATATATAAGACTACCTATAATCAGCAAAGAAATTATTTGAGCTAATCAACTCATTAATAAGCAAAGTTATAGAACAAAATATCAATTCATGAAAATCTATCTTATGTGCATACGCTGGCAAAAAATAATCTGAAAAAGAATTTATGAAAACAATTCCATTTTTAAGAATGTCAACATCAATATTTAGGAGTATATTTAATCAAGGTACGAGACTTGTTTTTATGTATGTAAAGTTGTATGTTTGAAATTACTGGAAAGTCAATTACTTTTCAAAACATCATGTATGTCAACAGCATGCCAGAAAAGCAGAGAAAACATCAAACTTCCATATAGAAGCCAAGCCTTACCCAGATCCAGTTCACCCAAAGTCCACATGTCATTTAGAGGCACTGTGGGAAGGTTATATTAGGAGCCGCTGTCCTCCGTGTTGTGGACGACCTGGATATGGTAGAAACAGTGGGATTTTTGAATTCCAATTTTCCACTTCATTCCACAAAAAAACTATTAGAACTAATAAATCAATTCAGTAAAGTTGCAAAATCAATACACAGAGATCAGTTGCCTTTCTAAACACTAATAATGAACCATCAGAAAGAGAAACAAAGCAACCCTATTTACAACTGCATTCAAAAAGAACAAAATACCTGGGAATAAAGTCAACCAAGGAGGTGAAAGACCTGCACACTGAAAACTTGAAGACATTGATGAAGACATTGCAAAACACACCAATAAATGGAAAGATATCCTGTTCTCATGGAATGGAACAATTAATATTGTTAAAATATCCATGCTACCCAAAGCAGTGGACACAGTGAATGCAATCCCTCCCCAAATTCCATGGTATTTTCCCCCAAAATAGAGCAAATCCTCCTAATATCTGTGGGGAACCACAAAGGACCCCAAATAGCCAAAGAAACCCTGAAAAAAGAGAACGGGCTGGAGGCATCTCCCTCCCTGACGTCACGCTCTGCTGAGAAGCTACGGTCACCAAAACAGTGTGGAACTGGCTCAAAACGGGCACAGGGACCAGAGGAACAGGACAGAGAGACCAGAATTCAACCCACACGGACGGGGTCGGTGAATTTATGACACAGGGACCAAGGACACACCAAGGAGCGCAACACGCCCCACGATAAATGGTGCTGGGAAAACTGGACGCCCCGTAACTCACGCTGGCTACCCTGCACACAAACCTGACCAAACACCCAGCTTTCCACGCCAAGCCCTCCCTCGCTCACACGAAGACGGACCCCCTCAACGGTCAGTCGCCCACAGGAAGCTTCTCCCCACTTTTCCTCACCGTCTCTTCACCTTTTCCTCAGGCATCACCTGGGTCCTCAGGAAACCTAGTTCCCTAGTCAGCGTGGAGGCAGCCCCACTTTGTCCTGAAGCCGAAACCCCAGCGAGTCCTGAGGAGACGGAGACCGAGCTCCTCTCAGCAGAGACGCTGAGCCGGGCGTCCTACCCGAAGGCCCCCGCCCCCGCCCCCGCCCCCGCCCCCGCGCCTGAGGCGGCTCAACTCCTCTCAGCTGTCCTCACAATCGAGTTCGCAGGGAACGAGCATGCGCTGTGGGTCAGAGAGGCGAACTCGGCGCCACCCTGTGGTCAGTGCAGGAAGTGCAGGCCGCGCCTCCCTCACAGGTCACTGGAGGCAGCGTGCCCTACTGACAGGACTGCTGAATCCATTAAACTGGAAACTCAAACGAAAATGGAGTCTCTATCCCAAAAGTTTTCTAAAAGTAGTTAAGGAACAATTAATTGGAAACCATTTGGAATGAAGTGAATGTAGATGCAAACTTTACAACTTATACCAAATTCACTCAAAGTTATTCAGAGGCAAATTTTATTTTAGTTTATAATTTATCTTTGGCTGCATTGGGTCTTCGTTGCTGCATGTGGGCTTGCTCTAGTTGCGTCGAGCGGGGCTACTCTTCGTTGTGGTGCACGGGCTTCTCATTGCGGTGGCTTCTCTTGTGGGCGAGCACGGGCTCTAGGCGCGCAGGCTTCAGTAGTTGTGCCGCGCAGGCTTGGTTGCTCTGCGGCATGTGGGAGCTTCCCGGACCAGGGCTCGAGCCCGTGTCCCCTGCATTGGCAGGCGGACTCTTAACCACTGCGTCACCAGGGAAGTCCCCACAGACAAACTTTAAATACAAAACTATTCAAGGGGCTTCCCTGGTGGCGCAGTGGTTGAGAATCTGCCTGCCAACGCAGGGGACACGGGTTCGAGCCCTGGTCCGGGAAGCTCCCACATGCCGCGGAGCAACTAGCCCCGTGAGCCACAACTCCTGAGCCTGCGCGTCTGGAGCCTGTGCTCCGCAACAAGGGAGGCCGCGATAGTGAGAGGCCCGCGCACCGCGATGAAGAGTGGCCCCCGCTTGCCACAACTAGAGAAAGCCTTCGCACAGAAACGAAGACCCAACACAGCCAAAAATAAATTAATTAATTCATCAATTAAAAAAGAAAGCTGTCTCTCAAATTTAACTTCCAGAATATATTCAGGAAAAACGCATACGCCCTTTTTGCCCAACCAAAGAAGCGGGCAATGCAAATCAACACTACAGAGAGGTATCACTTCGAATCAGAAAAAAGGACCATCCTCACAAAGGGTAAAAACCAGATATGCAGGACAAGGAGAGGAGAAAAGGGAGCCTTGTTACGCTGAAGGGGGGAATGTAAATTGCCAACGGCCACTCTGGAGAAGTGTGCTGTGTTTCCTGAAGCATCTAAAAAACAGAGCTACAAAGCATAGGGCGCTTCCACTCATGGGCCTATATGTTGGCAAAACCAAAAATCCACAGGATGCAGGCACCCCGTTTACTGCTGCTATGTTTACAACAGCCTCGACTTGGGTACAACTTCATAGTCCTTGGAAGGAAAAAACGGTGAAAGAAAATTTGGTACTTAAGCACAACGGAATATTACTCAGCCCTGAAATCAATGAAATGAGGCCAGTTGCAGCAACTCAGGGGGACTTATGTAAGGTCATTGAGAGTGAAATAAGTTAGACAGCAAGAGAAACTTATCATGAGATATCACTTATAAAGGGAATCTAAAAATCGCCAACCATGAACTGAATTACAAACAGAACACCATCACACATTTACAAAACACACTTACGGCTGCTTAAGGGGAAAAGTGTGGTGCGGTGATGCATAAACCAGGAGGTTGAAATTGGCACAGATACCGTTCCATACGCCAATAATGTAATCGCCAAGACATACTCATGGTTCAAGGAACTGGACTCAGCACACTCTATTCACAGAAAAAACATATATCTGACTACTAGAAACTAGAAAAGAACTTATTGATGTCTCTCTGTAAGTGACTCAGGTGGATGTACAGCACCAAGAAACACAACATTGCAAATCAGCTACACCCCGTTGTAAAAATTAATTATAAAAAAAGAAAGACAGTGAGAGAGAGAGGAATTCTCACAAAATTCAATCAGGGGCTGTGATGCAACTGGACTGACCACATCTACACTCACAGCTCAATGGGACGTAAGGCTGGACACCCTAACCCTAAACCCTAGCCCGAACCCTAACCCAACCCTAACCCTACCTTAACCGTAACCCTAACCCAACACTAACCCTAACCCTAAACCTAAACCCTAACCCTAACCCAACCCTACGCCTAACCCTAACCCCTAGCCCTAGCCCTAGCCCTAACCCTGACCCTAACCCCTAACCCTTAACCCCTAACCCCTAACCCTACCCAAGTTCACAAGTAAACTTCTCGCCCACCTGGAGAGAGTGATTTCATTTGAAAGAGTAAAGACACAATCAGCTCAGTAATTGGCCACGGGGGCTGCAGGGGCCAAGGCTAACCCGAGCTGGAGGAACGTGGGTGCCTGCCTGGATGCTCAGAGGCCAAGGGCTGTCCTGAGACCTGCTTGGACACCCGTGCAGATGGAACAAAGGATCCGTCCAGTCCCAGGAGGGCCCCACCAGCCCTCACGAACGCAACACCAGACTTCCCTGGTGGCGCAGTGGTTAAGAATCCACCTGCCAATGCAGGGGACACGGGTTTGAGCCCTGGTCCGGGAAGATACCACATGCTGTGGAGCAACTAAGCCCGTGCACCACAACTACTGAGCCTGCGCTCTAGAACCCGCGAGCCCCGACTGCTGAAGCCCACGCGCTTAGAGCCTGTGCTCTGCAACAAGAGAAGCCACCGCAATGAGAAGCCCCCACTCGCCGCAACTAGAGAAAGCCTCCGGGCAGCAGTGCAGACCCAACACAGCCCAAAATTAATTAATGGATTAATTAATTAAGGAAAAAAAAAAAAGGCAGCACCTGGGGGCTGGCAGACTGAGGCACCAAGTCTTCCATCACGTCTACTTAGTATCCTGCATGTCAGGGCCATGCTGGACCTGGGGCTGCCCAGACAGAGTGGGGCCTGCATCACCCTTCCCAGGAGGGAGGGTGGAGGGAAACCCTGCATGACCTCTGAGGCCCTAAGAACCCTTGACTAAGGCTGAGCTCAATTTGAAACAGTGGGTGACCAGAGCAGACATTTCATTCGTCTATCAATGAGAATCCAGCACTGGAGGAGCAGCAAACAATGGCCTCGCTCAACCTTGACGCTAATCCTGACATGGACCCTAACCCTAAACTCTGATCCTGACCCTAAGCCCTGACCTAACCTTAGCCTAACCCGTACCCTAAACCTGTACCTTACCCTAACCCATGCTCTACCCGCATCCTACCTGTACCCCAATTCTCACCCATACCCTAACACCCACTCTAACACAGAACCCTAACACCCTGAGACCAAAACCATAAACCTTAACCAATAAGCAAAACCATAACCATAACCAAACCATAAAATATAGTCATTAACCATACCCATAAATACCTCATTAACCATAAAACTTAAACCATAACAGCAGCCATAAACCATACACAGCCCCAACCCTCACACCAGCCCCAGCCCTAATGCTAACCCTCCAAACCACTTCCACCAAGCCAAGTCTAATCAGATTATACAAATACATCTCGAAAAAGAAAACTGGGGAATACTCTGGTGGCCCAGTGGTTAGGACTCTGTGCTTTCACTGCCAAGGGCTCGGGTTCGATCCCTGACTGGGGAACTAAGATCCCACAAGCCATGGGACGTGGCCAAAATAAATAAATAATTAAAATGAAATAAAACCACTATTTTAAAAAAGATTTTAAAAATAAAGGACAAAAACAAGAAAACTACCCCAGTACAACTTATAAATAGGAACGTAAAAATCTATCACACAATAATAGCAACATGAAACCAACAGAACTTTAAATGGATAATGCCATAAGCAAGTATCTCTACACCAGAAATTTCAGGTTGCTCAACATATGAAAAGTAAGCAATGTATTCAACCACAATAATGGTGTGAAGTAAAAACACATAATCATATCAATTAATGCAAAACATCTACAATGAAAATCCAGTGTTATTTCATGAAAAACACTCAAGAAAGCAGGAATAAAAGGAAATTTGCTCAATATGGAAAAGAGTAGTACAAAAAGCCACAGCAAACATCATGCTCAACGTTAAAGACTGAAAGATTTACTCCTGAAATCAGGAACAGGGCCAGGAAGCTGGCCTTCATCACCGTTACTCAACAGTGTACTGGAAGTTCTACCCAGAATCTTGAGGAAAGAAAGAAAAGGCATCCATGGGTGAATGGAAAAATTAAAACCGTGTCTCTTCACAGAACATAGGTCCCATCATCTTATATATAAGACTACCTATAATCAGCAAAGAAATTATTTGAGCTAATCAACTCATTAATAAGCAAAGTTATAGAACAAAATATCAATTCATGAAAATCTATCTTATGTGCATACGCTGGCAAAAAATAATCTGAAAAAGAATTTATGAAAACAATTCCATTTTTAAGAATGTCAACATCAATATTTAGGAGTATATTTAATCAAGGTACGAGACTTGTTTTTATGTATGTAAAGTTGTATGTTTGAAATTACTGGAAAGTCAATTACTTTTCAAAACATCATGTATGTCAACAGCATGCCAGAAAAGCAGAGAAAACATCAAACTTCCATATAGAAGCCAAGCCTTACCCAGATCCAGTTCACCCAAAGTCCACATGTCATTTAGAGGCACTGTGGGAAGGTTATATTAGGAGCCGCTGTCCTCCGTGTTGTGGACGACCTGGATATGGTAGAAACAGTGGGATTTTTGAATTCCAATTTTCCACTTCATTCCACAAAAAAACTATTAGAACTAATAAATCAATTCAGTAAAGTTGCAAAATCAATACACAGAGATCAGTTGCCTTTCTAAACACTAATAATGAACCATCAGAAAGAGAAACAAAGCAACCCTATTTACAACTGCATTCAAAAAGAACAAAATACCTGGGAATAAAGTCAACCAAGGAGGTGAAAGACCTGCACACTGAAAACTTGAAGACATTGATGAAGACATTGCAAAACACACCAATAAATGGAAAGATATCCTGTTCTCATGGAATGGAACAATTAATATTGTTAAAATATCCATGCTACCCAAAGCAGTGGACACAGTGAATGCAATCCCTCCCCAAATTCCATGGTATTTTCCCCCAAAATAGAGCAAATCCTCCTAATATCTGTGGGGAACCACAAAGGACCCCAAATAGCCAAAGAAACCCTGAAAAAAGAGAACGGGCTGGAGGCATCTCCCTCCCTGACGTCACGCTCTGCTGAGAAGCTACGGTCACCAAAACAGTGTGGAACTGGCTCAAAACGGGCACAGGGACCAGAGGAACAGGACAGAGAGACCAGAATTCAACCCACACGGACGGGGTCGGTGAATTTATGACACAGGGACCAAGGACACACCAAGGAGCGCGACACGCCCCACGATAAATGGTGCTGGGAAAACTGGACGCCCCGTAACTCACGCTGGCTACCCTGCACACAAACCTGACCAAACACCCAGCTTTCCACGCCAAGCCCTCCCTCGCTCACACGAAGACGGACCCCCTCAACGGTCAGTCGCCCACAGGAAGCTTCTCCCCACTTTTCCTCACCGTCTCTTCACCTTTTCCTCAGGCATCACCTGGGTCCTCAGGAAACCTAGTTCCCTAGTCAGCGTGGAGGCAGCCCCACTTTGTCCTGAAGCCGAAACCCCAGCGAGTCCTGAGGAGACGGAGACCGAGCTCCTCTCAGCAGAGACGCTGAGCCGGGCGTCCTACCCGAAGGCCCCCGCCCCCGCCCCCGCCCCCGCCCCCGCGCCTGAGGCGGCTCAACTCCTCTCAGCTGTCCTCACAATCGAGTTCGCAGGGAACGAGCATGCGCTGTGGGTCAGAGAGGCGAACTCGGCGCCACCCTGTGGTCAGTGCAGGAAGTGCAGGCCGCGCCTCCCTCACAGGTCACTGGAGGCAGCGTGCCCTACTGACAGGACTTCTGAATCCATTAAACTGGAAACTCAAACGAAAATGGAGTCTCTATCCCAAAAGTTTTCTAAAAGTAGTTAAGGAACAATTAATTGGAAACCATTTGGAATGAAGTGAATGTAGATGCAAACTTTACAACTTATACCAAATTCACTCAAAGTTATTCAGAGGCAAATTTTATTTTAGTTTATAATTTATCTTTGGCTGCATTGGGTCTTCGTTGCTGCATGTGGGCTTGCTCTAGTTGCGTCGAGCGGGGCTACTCTTCGTTGTGGTGCACGGGCTTCTCATTGCGGTGGCTTCTCTTGTGGGCGAGCACGGGCTCTAGGCGCGCAGGCTTCAGTAGTTGTGCCGCGCAGGCTTGGTTGCTCTGCGGCATGTGGGAGCTTCCCGGACCAGGGCTCGAGCCCGTGTCCCCTGCATTGGCAGGCGGACTCTTAACCACTGCGTCACCAGGGAAGTCCCCACAGACAAACTTTAAATACAAAACTATTCAAGGGGCTTCCCTGGTGGCGCAGTGGTTGAGAATCTGCCTGCCAACGCAGGGGACACGGGTTCGAGCCCTGGTCCGGGAAGCTCCCACATGCCGCGGAGCAACTAGCCCCGTGAGCCACAACTCCTGACCCTGCGCGTCTGGAGCCTGTGCTCCGCAACAAGGGAGGCCGCGATAGTGAGAGGCCCGCGCACCGCGATGAAGAGTGGCCCCCGCTTGCCACAACTAGAGAAAGCCTTCGCACAGAAACGAAGACCCAACACAGCCAAAAATAAATTAATTAATTCATCAATTAAAAAAGAAAGCTGTCTCTCAAATTTAACTTCCAGAATATATTCAGGAAAAACGCATACGCCCTTTTTGCCCAACCAAAGAAGCGGGCAATGCAAATCAACACTACAGAGAGGTATCACTTCGAATCAGAAAAAAGGACCATCCTCACAAAGGGTAAAAACCAGATATGCAGGACAAGGAGAGGAGAAAAGGGAGCCTTGTTACGCTGAAGGGGGGAATGTAAATTGCCAACGGCCACTCTGGAGAAGTGTGCTGTGTTTCCTGAAGCATCTAAAAAACAGAGCTACAAAGCATAGGGCGCTTCCACTCATGGGCCTATATGTTGGCAAAACCAAAAATCCACAGGATGCAGGCACCCCGTTTACTGCTGCTATGTTTACAACAGCCTCGACTTGGGTACAACTTCATAGTCCTTGGAAGGAAAAAACGGTGAAAGAAAATTTGGTACTTAAGCACAACGGAATATTACTCAGCCCTGAAATCAATGAAATGAGGCCAGTTGCAGCAACTCAGGGGGACTTATGTAAGGTCATTGAGAGTGAAATAAGTTAGACAGCAAGAGAAACTTATCATGAGATATCACTTATAAAGGGAATCTAAAAATCGCCAACCATGAACTGAATTACAAACAGAACACCATCACACATTTACAAAACACACTTACGGCTGCTTAAGGGGAAAAGTGTGGTGCGGTGATGCATAAACCAGGAGGTTGAAATTGGCACAGATACCGTTCCATACGCCAATAATGTAATCGCCAAGACATACTCATGGTTCAAGGAACTGGACTCAGCACACTCTATTCACAGAAAAAACATATATCTGACTACTAGAAACTAGAAAAGAACTTATTGATGTCTCTCTGTAAGTGACTCAGGTGGATGTACAGCACCAAGAAACACAACATTGCAAATCAGCTACACCCCGTTGTAAAAATTAATTATAAAAAAAGAAAGACAGTGAGAGAGAGAGGAATTCTCACAAAATTCAATCAGGGGCTGTGATGCAACTGGACTGACCACATCTACACTCACAGCTCAATGGGACGTAAGGCTGGACACCCTAACCCTAAACCCTAGCCCGAACCCTAACCCAACCCTAACCCTACCTTAACCGTAACCCTAACCCAACACTAACCCTAACCCTAAACCTAAACCCTAACCCTAACCCAACCCTACGCCTAACCCTAACCCCTAGCCCTAGCCCTAGCCCTAACCCTGACCCTAACCCCTAACCCTTAACCCCTAACCCCTAACCCTACCCAAGTTCACAAGTAAACTTCTCGCCCACCTGGAGAGAGTGATTTCATTTGAAAGAGTAAAGACACAATCAGCTCAGTAATTGGCCACGGGGGCTGCAGGGGCCAAGGCTAACCCGAGCTGGAGGAACGTGGGTGCCTGCCTGGATGCTCAGAGGCCAAGGGCTGTCCTGAGACCTGCTTGGACACCCGTGCAGATGGAACAAAGGATCCGTCCAGTCCCAGGAGGGCCCCACCAGCCCTCACGAACGCAACACCAGACTTCCCTGGTGGCGCAGTGGTTAAGAATCCACCTGCCAATGCAGGGGACACGGGTTTGAGCCCTGGTCCGGGAAGATACCACATGCTGTGGAGCAACTAAGCCCGTGCACCACAACTACTGAGCCTGCGCTCTAGAACCCGCGAGCCCCGACTGCTGAAGCCCACGCGCTTAGAGCCTGTGCTCTGCAACAAGAGAAGCCACCGCAATGAGAAGCCCCCACTCGCCGCAACTAGAGAAAGCCTCCGGGCAGCAGTGCAGACCCAACACAGCCCAAAATTAATTAATGGATTAATTAATTAAGGAAAAAAAAAAAAAAGGCAGCACCTGGGGGCTGGCAGACTGAGGCACCAAGTCTTCCATCACGTCTACTTAGTATCCTGCATGTCAGGGCCATGCTGGACCTGGGGCTGCCCAGACAGAGTGGGGCCTGCATCACCCTTCCCAGGAGGGAGGGTGGAGGGAAACCCTGCATGACCTCTGAGGCCCTAAGAACCCTTGACTAAGGCTGAGCTCAATTTGAAACAGTGGGTGACCAGAGCAGACATTTCATTCGTCTATCAATGAGAATCCAGCACTGGAGGAGCAGCAAACAATGGCCTCGCTCAACCTTGACGCTAATCCTGACATGGACCCTAACCCTAAACTCTGATCCTGACCCTAAGCCCTGACCTAACCTTAGCCTAACCCGTACCCTAAACCTGTACCTTACCCTAACCCATGCTCTACCCGCATCCTACCTGTACCCCAATTCTCACCCATACCCTAACACCCACTCTAACACAGAACCCTAACACCCTGAGACCAAAACCATAAACCTTAACCAATAAGCAAAACCATAACCATAACCAAACCATAAAATATAGTCATTAACCATACCCATAAATACCTCATTAACCATAAAACTTAAACCATAACAGCAGCCATAAACCATACACAGCCCCAACCCTCACACCAGCCCCAGCCCTAATGCTAACCCTCCAAACCACTTCCACCAAGCCAAGTCTAATCAGATTATACAAATACATCTCGAAAAAGAAAACTGGGGAATACTCTGGTGGCCCAGTGGTTAGGACTCTGTGCTTTCACTGCCAAGGGCTCGGGTTCGATCCCTGACTGGGGAACTAAGATCCCACAAGCCATGGGACGTGGCCAAAATAAATAAATAATTAAAATGAAATAAAACCACTATTTTAAAAAAGATTTTAAAAATAAAGGACAAAAACAAGAAAACTACCCCAGTACAACTTATAAATAGGAACGTAAAAATCTATCACACAATAATAGCAACATGAAACCAACAGAACTTTAAATGGATAATGCCATAAGCAAGTATCTCTACACCAGAAATTTCAGGTTGCTCAACATATGAAAAGTAAGCAATGTATTCAACCACAATAATGGTGTGAAGTAAAAACACATAATCATATCAATTAATGCAAAACATCTACAATGAAAATCCAGTGTTATTTCATGAAAAACACTCAAGAAAGCAGGAATAAAAGGAAATTTGCTCAATATGGAAAAGAGTAGTACAAAAAGCCACAGCAAACATCATGCTCAACGTTAAAGACTGAAAGATTTACTCCTGAAATCAGGAACAGGGCCAGGAAGCTGGCCTTCATCACCGTTACTCAACAGTGTACTGGAAGTTCTACCCAGAATCTTGAGGAAAGAAAGAAAAGGCATCCATGGGTGAATGGAAAAATTAAAACCGTGTCTCTTCACAGAACATAGGTCCCATCATCTTATATATAAGACTACCTATAATCAGCAAAGAAATTATTTGAGCTAATCAACTCATTAATAAGCAAAGTTATAGAACAAAATATCAATTCATGAAAATCTATCTTATGTGCATACGCTGGCAAAAAATAATCTGAAAAAGAATTTATGAAAACAATTCCATTTTTAAGAATGTCAACATCAATATTTAGGAGTATATTTAATCAAGGTACGAGACTTGTTTTTATGTATGTAAAGTTGTATGTTTGAAATTACTGGAAAGTCAATTACTTTTCAAAACATCATGTATGTCAACAGCATGCCAGAAAAGCAGAGAAAACATCAAACTTCCATATAGAAGCCAAGCCTTACCCAGATCCAGTTCACCCAAAGTCCACATGTCATTTAGAGGCACTGTGGGAAGGTTATATTAGGAGCCGCTGTCCTCCGTGTTGTGGACGACCTGGATATGGTAGAAACAGTGGGATTTTTGAATTCCAATTTTCCACTTCATTCCACAAAAAAACTATTAGAACTAATAAATCAATTCAGTAAAGTTGCAAAATCAATACACAGAGATCAGTTGCCTTTCTAAACACTAATAATGAACCATCAGAAAGAGAAACAAAGCAACCCTATTTACAACTGCATTCAAAAAGAACAAAATACCTGGGAATAAAGTCAACCAAGGAGGTGAAAGACCTGCACACTGAAAACTTGAAGACATTGATGAAGACATTGCAAAACACACCAATAAATGGAAAGATATCCTGTTCTCATGGAATGGAACAATTAATATTGTTAAAATATCCATGCTACCCAAAGCAGTGGACACAGTGAATGCAATCCCTCCCCAAATTCCATGGTATTTTCCCCCAAAATAGAGCAAATCCTCCTAATATCTGTGGGGAACCACAAAGGACCCCAAATAGCCAAAGAAACCCTGAAAAAAGAGAACGGGCTGGAGGCATCTCCCTCCCTGACGTCACGCTCTGCTGAGAAGCTACGGTCACCAAAACAGTGTGGAACTGGCTCAAAACGGGCACAGGGACCAGAGGAACAGGACAGAGAGACCAGAATTCAACCCACACGGACGGGGTCGGTGAATTTATGACACAGGGACCAAGGACACACCAAGGAGCGCGACACGCCCCACGATAAATGGTGCTGGGAAAAC